>NC_025998.2:86099280-86132457 GCF_000442705.2 Elaeis guineensis
AATGGATAAGGACGAAGAGTCCTGATTAACATGGACTCTTTGGCGCCAACCCTTGCTTGTGCTTATCCAAAGTTGGTGCCAACATAGGAGAGAGGGGGGGATTTTTTATCTGATGTGATCAGATGATATCAATCCACCAATCAAAATTTTTCCAAAATTAATTAGAATTTTTTGATTGGTCGAATGATGTGGACTGTGCAGCGCAGTAGGGTCTATATAAACCCTGCCTGTGCCTAGGGTTTTATATTTTTGTGAAAACCATCAAAGCTGCTGCCCCCCTTCCTCTTCTCCACATCCCATCTAAAGATCTCCCTCCCCTCTTCACGTCCAAGGAGTTGGACATCCATCTGGCAAAGGTCCAAGGCGTGGTGATGCCTGGAACAGGAAGGCTGCAGGACATCTTCGACAGGCTGCTGCTCCAACTTCAGAAGGAGTTCTGAAGCACTTCCAAATTAGATAAAGATCTGACTTTTGGAGCATATATTTGTAAGGAGAAGATATCTTAGGTCCTACCTGAGTGGATACTAGTAGAAGCCAGGTGCTTACGTGGCTATATCAGAACCTCGGGCTGTGCTGAGATCATCTATAGGGTAATCAGATTACCCTTGAGGTATGTCTATACTTCTCATACTTTTAGATTTATTTTAGATTTTAAATATTAAATAATAAAATTAATCTAATAGATATTAGATCTGAAATAGTGTAAGATAAAATTTTTAAATTATTCCATCCCAGATTTGATGAAATCTGGAAGATCCTACAAAGAAAAAAGGTTGTTTTTCCTTCAACTGATGTTAGAGCCAGGTTGATGGCTCAGCTTCAGATCTAATTTAGATCTGATTTTATATTTATTTATTTGATATTTAAAATATTTTAGATATCATATCAGATGTGATAAGATCTGAAATCAAAATATTTAAAATTAAATCTAAGAAGATCTAACATGCATGAGATGCATGACTAGATTAGGATTAGTTGAATCCATGAACAGTCTTAAGTTTTATGTTTTAATGAGATTAAAATATGATTTAAATCTAATTTATTTTTTGTTTTTTTGATATTATAAGTGTTATAATCAGATCAAAAAATAAAAAATAAAATTTTAATTTTTTTATAAAATTGATCTGTTGCATGCCTAGACTAGTTGTAGAATTATTTCAGTAACTTGTCTAGAATAGATTTAATTTTGAATAGTTTAATTTAAATTTTATTTTTTAGATATAACATGTGATATATCAGATCTGAAAGCATATTAATTAGATCAATTTTTGATACATGAGATGTATGCAAAGCATGTATTAGTTAGATCTTAAATTGTATATGAGATATGTAAATTTAGATCTAACTAGTTTTGTAGTTAAATTTATATTTTTGATTAAGGTGTTCCTCATGGCCATCTGATCATAAGAACAAAGTAAAATTTTAAGACCCTCTCTTTCCATTCAATGGGGTGTTCATATGACGTGTAGGGGTGCCGCACGTTCATCTTTAATCAGAAATCAAAAACTTACTTTTCTGCAAAATCCTAGGATTTATTTTACATACTTTGTTTATAAACCCAAACATAATTAATGAATTAAGTTTATGAAATCAATTTGGTCTAAATTTGAGAATTTCAGATCTAAGATATTTTCATAAAATTAGGTTCGGGCTTGGGTAGCTCAATTAGGTCTAGCAGTTGATCAAACCGAATCAAGAGTTGGTTAGGTGGGATCATGAAAGCTAATAATTAACCAGCCTAATAGGATTAAGTCTGCATCAAGGTTGAATCACATTTAGATATGACTCGATCAAGTTAAGACCTAATTTGGCTTAGTGGTTAGAGCCTGGATTGTAGGCTAATCCAATTAGTTTTGGTTCGATAATTTGGTGTCTAAGGTAAGTTGGACAGATACGACCAACTGGTTTTTAATTGAGAGCTACTTGACTCGAATGCGTTCTTGCCAAGTTAATGGCATATCCCTTCCACTGATCTCACTTATCTGGCCATATGTATCGACACAGTTCTGATTGGAGGTGGCTAACAATTCGAGCTAACCCATGCCACTAGGTTAGTCATAATTGTTATGACTTTGTCAAGTCAAGTTTAATGAGATCTAAATCAAATCTTCCTAAGAAAATTTAAGTCTAGGTCTTCCACCATTGTGGATGTGTGGGCCCTTTCCGGAGTTGATTTTTCTCGACTGGTTACAGTGGCTCAGTTGCATCAGAAAGATGCAACCATGTCCATTAGGCATTGGATGCTACGAATTAGAAGATGGATTGAGCTCAATATTTTGGATATGGTCAGGGACCCAATCAGGAATCTAGTTTATGCAAATGGTGGGTCTGACTTAACTAAGGATTGAAGTAATATTCCGGACACGGTAAGCTTCATGAATTAGAGATCAAGTTTTGGGTGCACCATGATTAGAGAATCATTGGACAAGAGTTGTCCACTCATCGATTGACCCATCACCAATAACTGTTAGGTAAGGTGGTGAGCCAATCGATGAGACCGCACCACCCACTAGAAATCACTGATCACGAAGATTTTCACATCTCTACTAAGGGAGTGTAGGGATCTGAGAAAATAGTGGGAGCCTGATTTCTTTAAAAATGAAACCCCTAAACAAATTGATTAAGTCTAATTATAAAATCTAACTAGAAACTTTTGACTCTCTACAGGAAACATGTCTGCCTCAAACCCCCTGACCAAAATACTAGACACCCACAGATTGACTGGATCTAATTTCAAGGACTGGTTGAGGAACTACAAAATTATTTTGGGTTCCAAAAAATTGACTCATATCTTGAACCAGGACCCACCTGCCATGCCAGCACGTTCGACTGCTGAACAGAGAGCATCTCTGGAAAAGTGGACGGATGATGATAACAAAGCAAGGTACTACATGTTGGGTGCAATGTCTGATGACTTGGAGCACCAACATGAGAACATTTTGACTACCCACCAAATGTTGGCTCACCTATAAGAGTTGTTTGGTGAACAGAGTCGCGCGGCCAAGTATCAAGTCTATCAAAGACTTTTTAAGACTAAAATGCGTGATGGGCAGTCAGTCCAAGATCATTGTTTGACAATGATCAAGGATCTTGAGGAGCTTGAGAAGCTCGATATCATCTTAGACAAGGATTTTTAGATTGATGTGATCCTTCAGTCCTTATCCGATGCATATGATCAGTTCATCATGAACTTCCATATGCATAAGATACAGTGTACCTTGGTCTAGTTAATAAACATGCTGGTTACGATTGAGCTCTCTATTAAGGGTTCAAAAGGCTCAGTTCTTACTATGGAGTGGACTTCTTCCAAGAGAAAGCCTTTTGAAAAGAAAAAGAAGTCTGTGAAGAAGTAGAAGGTGGATGGCAAGAAAAAAAAGACAGAATCAAAGAAGAAGGCTGCTGATAAGGAAAAATATTTTCACTGCCAATCAGACGGCCATTGGAAGCAAAACTGTCCTCAGTACTTTGCCACCCTGAAGAACAAGAAGGATGGTCCTTCTGGAGGTATGCTCATTTTAGAATCTAACCTTACAGTTTCTTCTGCATCTAGTTGGGTACTTGACTCTGGTTCTAGTGCTCATTTGTGCACTTCTATGCAGGATCTTGAGGAGAGCAGGAGGCTGAGGGATGGAGAGATGATCCTACACATCAGGAATGGAGCAAGAGTTGCTGCTGTGGCCATAGGAACCTACCCTCTGTGATTACCATTAGGATTAGATTTATTTCTTAGAGATTTTTATTATGTGCCTGCAGCAAGCAAAAATTTGATTTTTGTTTCATGTTTAGCATAAGACGGCTCTGTGATTAGATTTCATAAAGACCATTGTAACATATTTTATGAAAATAATAAAGTTGCAGATGGTTTTCTTATTAACGGTCTCTATCAGCTACATATTGATGTATCTGTATTTAATATCGAGCAAAATATGAATGTCATAAGAATTAAAAGGCCTAGAGATAGTCTAAATAATAGGTATCTGTGGCACCTAAGGCTTGGTCATATAGCGAAAGATAGGGTTAACAAATTAGAGAAATCTGAGCTATTGAGTCCGTTGACTTTCGAGTCATATCCAGTTTATGAATCATGCCTTCAAGGCAAAATGACCAAGCTTCCTTTTGTGGGACATGGGGAAAGGGCCATAGACCTACTTGCCCTAGTACATACGGATGTGTGCGGCCCATTTGATGTGCCGGCTAGAGGCAACTATATCTATTTCATTACCTTTATCGATGATATGTCTAGGTACGGGTATGTGTTTCTAATGAAACACAAGTCTGAAGCTTTTGAAAGGTTCAAAGAATTCAGACATGAGATAGAAAAATAAATAGAAAAGCTCATTAAGGTTCTTCGATCAGATCGAGGAGGTGAATACCTTAGTCAGGAGTTCCTAGACTATCTTAAGGACAATGGTATAGTCTCTTAATGGACTCCACCTGGAACGTCTCAACCCAATGGGGTTTCAGAACGGAGAAATTGGATCCTATTAGATATGGTCCGTTCCATGATGAGCTTCACAGACCTCCCTGATTTTTTTTGGGGACATTATCTCATGACAGTAATTTATGTATTGAATAGGGTTTCATCTAAAATCATTCCTACCACACCGTATGAGATATGGCATGGTAAGAAGTCAAGTCTGAATCATCTCAGAATTTGGGGTTGTCCGGCTCATGTCAAGAGATAGCAGACGGACAAATTAGAGTTCAGATCTTTTAGAGCTTGATTCATAAGATATCCTAAAGAGTCATTAGGGTACTATTTTTATATTCTGAAAAACCATAATGTGATTGTGAGTAAAAATGCTATTTTTTTTGAAAAATATTTTATTCAAGATGGTGGCATCGAAAGAATAATTAAGCTCAAGGAGAATCTCTCCCAAGAGCAACGAGCTAAAGAACCTGAGGAACCAAATCAATCAGAACCAGTCCTAACACAACCTCTTTCACCTTGTAGATCGACTAGGGTTTCCCATCCTCCTGAAAGGTACTTAGGTACCATACAAAAGGATGTAAAGGAAATGTTTTTCACAAAAAATAGGGTTCATGGTGATGATCCCAAGACCTATGATGAGGCGATATCAGATATCGACTCTGAGAAATGGTTAGAGGCAATGAGATCAGAAATTGACTCGATGCACTCAAACCAAGATTGGACCTTGGTAGATCCACCTGAAGGTATTGTACCTATTGGGTGTCAATGGATCTTCAAGAGAAAGATAGGTGCAGATGGAAATATGGAGACATTCAAAGCTAGGCTCGTAGTGAAAGGTTATAGTCAGCGTGAAGGCATTGACTATGAGGATACCTTCTCACCCGTAGCCATGCTAAAATCCATCCGCACATTGCTTGCTGTTGCAGCCTATTTCAATTATGAAATATGGCAGATGGACGTGAAAACGATGTTCTTAAATAGACATCTTGAGGAAGATATCTATATGGAATAGCCAATTGGTTTCACATCCTGTGATGATGATCACAAGGTCTGCAAGCTGCAAAGATCTATTTATGGACTTAAACAAGCATCTCGGAGCTGGAATACTCATTTCAATGATGTGATCAAAATGTTTGGTTTCATCAAGAATGAGGAGGAACCATGTGTGTTCAGAAAGGTCAGTGGGAGCGTAATTATCCTCCTTGTATTGTACATAGATGACATCCTCCTAATTGAAAATGACATTCCCATGTGGACCTCAGTCAAAGTATGATTGTCTAAGGAGTTCTTTATGAATGATCTAGGAAAGGCATCCTTTATACTAGGTTTTAAGGTCTATAGAGATAGACCAAATAGGATGCTCGGACTTTCACAGAAGATGTACATAGAGGAGGTGCTAAAAAGGTTTAGCATGAAAACTCCAAAAGAGGTTTATTACCTTTTAGACATGGCATTCATCTCTCCAAGAAGATGTGCCCTAGCACACCTGAGGAGATTGAACGCATGAGCAAAATCTCTTATGCTTCGACAATAGGGAGCCTCATGTATGCCATGCTATGTACACGACCTGATATAGCCCATACTGCAAGTGTCATAAGTAGATATCAGTCAAATCGAGATGAAGAGCACTGGACTTCTGTGAAATGTATCCTTAAGTACTTAAGAAGGACTAAGGATATGTTTCTAGTCTTTGAGAATGGAGAACTCCAGATTCAGGGATATACAGACTCAGACTTTATGTCTGATATAGATGATCGAA
This sequence comes from Elaeis guineensis, assembly GCF_000442705.2. Classification (NCBI taxonomy): domain Eukaryota; kingdom Viridiplantae; phylum Streptophyta; class Magnoliopsida; order Arecales; family Arecaceae; genus Elaeis; species Elaeis guineensis. The sequence continues at coordinate 86,105,472 of NC_025998.2, forward strand.
AGTCGACATCTGGGAGTCTATTCATTTGCAATGGTGGTGAAGTTAGCTAGAAGAGTTTCAAGCAGATGGTGATTGCTGATTCCATCATGGAGATAGAGTACATTGCTGCATCGGAAGCTGCGAATAAGGCATTCTGGTACCAGAAGTTTGCCACAGAGCTTGGAGTGATGTCATCGGATGCCATCCCTTTTTACTGTAACAATAATGGCATCATAGCCCTAGCTAAGGAGCCAAGGTCTCACTAGAAGTCCAAGCACATCGAGCAGCGATTCCATCTGATCCATGATTACCTCAAAAAGGATTATGTCGAGGTCAAGAGAGTCGACTCCACAGACAATGTGGCAGACCCACTGACAAAGCCATTGGACCAACAAAAAATTGAAGCCCACCTTGAGAAGATGGGACTTAGATATGTAGCCAATTGGCATTAGGTCAAGTGGGAGTTTGTTAGATGTGTGCCCTAGATGCCAGATTGGCTGACACATTCCTGTACAAATCTAAGGATAAATTTATAATTTTGACTATAAATCAATAAATGGATTATTCTTCTATCACATTGTGTACATTGTGTCTATGATACATCCTTTGAGTTAGTAGGAATGTCAATTCATATTTTCAAGAGTTAAAAATTTAAGGCATGAATTTACATAACTAACTCATAAATAGCTCCTGATCATAGGATCATCACAAGGATGGTGATCGATCTGGAAGGTTGGTGTACGATCGCTTTCTTAGGATAGATGTGTCTTGAGTCTATGATGTGGAGATACCGAAGTGAGAGTACAGGTATTCATTGAGAACGAGAGTACTGAGCATGACCACCTCGAGCAGTCATAAGGAAGTCTACCTTCTCGTCGATGACTAGCTCGATGCTACTGTTGTGTGTCTAGTTCTTTGATCTGAGGTGCATCGATAGTTCACCTTGAGTGTATTATAGTTTGACTATACCATAACTCGGTCTTCTAGTCATTCGGAACCCTGAGGTGTATGTTGGCTGTAGCATATTCATTGTAGGAACCAGATCGCAACAAGATGGGATCTATCAACCTCGGTAGATGAAAGTAATCCTATGGTGATCGAAAGATCGAGTCCTTAAACCCATGGCCATGGTAGAGTGAAATAATGGAAAAAAGTTTTTCATTGGTGTTTCACATCAGACTTGGATCGATCGATTGATTCATATGACTGATGTTGGGTTTGACGAGTTCACCTTAACCCTAATTCAGTCGGGACACATGATAGAGGAACTCAATCACACAGGTAGCTGCACCGAGAGGTTCATCTTCAGTTCTGATGGGTTGCCCCATATATTGTTAGGTGTCACTGGTAGATTTTGGGAGCAATTAGAATGATCTGGATGATCGATCATTCTAATTATATGAATCAGAAGAGTTCTGGTCCATCAAAAGAAGTTTCGATGATGTCGATGATGAGATCATGACATGTCTCGTTACCATATAGAATTGAACCTAACTGGGTCACACTAACAATGATTAAGATTTGGATGTCATCAATTGGGCTAGCTCAATTAATTTGGATTAGATCCAATTAGGTTCAAGGAAATCGTGCTAGCACTCGATTAAGCCTAACTTTCTCCTCGTGTAATCTTTTCTGTCTCTACTGAGCCAAATGTGATTTGACTCATCCAGAGAATCTTAAAAAAAATTCTCTTAGTCTAAATGAAGCTTGTCCAGCTCAAAAAAGGCTTGTCTTAATTCATGAGATGAATTTAAGACAAACACCTGCTAATTCCTGTCACCTGCCAATTTCATTTTAGGACATTTGTCAAATGTTGACATATAGATCTTAAACTGAAGAGAGCTCATTGGAGGATTTTTATGGAGTGTCTACATGCCAAAACTATATTAAATTGAGTGTCATAATCAGAGATTATAGTGTGAGCCCAATTGGATTAAAGTGGGCGCCCCAAATGGATAAGGATGAAGAGTCCTGATTAACATAGACTCTTTGGCACCAACCCTTGCTTGTGCTTATCCAAAGTTGGCACCAATATAAGATAGAGGGTGGGGGTTTTTATCTGATGTGATCAGATGACATCACTCTACTAATCAAAATTTTTTCAGAATTAATTAGAATTTTTTGATTGATCGAATGATGTGGCACTGTGCAGCGCAGTAGGGTCTATATAAACCCTACCTGCGTCTAGGGTTTTAAGTTTTTATGAAAAACCATCAAAGCTGCTACCCCCCTTCCTCTTCTCCATATCCCATCTGAATATATCCCTCCCCTCTTCATGTCCAAGGAGTTGGACATCCATCTGGCAAAGGTCCAAGGCATGCTGATGCCTGGAACAGGAAGGCTGCAGGACATCTTCGACAGGCTGCTGCTCCAACTTCAGAAGGAGTTCTAAAGCACTTCCAAATCAAATAGAGATCTGACTTTTAGAGTGTATATTTTTAAGGAGAAGATGTTTTAGGTCTTACTTGAGTGGATACCGGTAGAGGTCAGGCGCTTGCATGGCTACATCAGAACCTCGGGCTGTGCTGAGATCATCTACAGGGTAATTAGATTATCCTTGAGGTATGTCTATACTTCTCATACTTTTAGATTTAATTTTAGATTTTAAATATTAGATAATTAAATTAGATCTAACAGATATTAGATCTGAAATAGCATAGGATAAAATTTTTAAATTATTCCATCCCAGATTTGATGAAATCTAGAAGATCCTACAAAGAGAAAAGGTTGTTTTTCCTTCAACTGGTATCAGAGCCAGGTTGATGGCTCAATTTCAGATCTAATTTAGATCTGATTTTATATTTATTTATTTAATATTTAAAAAATTTTAGATATCACATCAGATATGATAAGATCTAAAATCAAAATATTTAAAATTAAATCTAAGAAGATCTAACATGCATGAGATGCATGACTAGACTAGGATTAGTTGAATCCATGAACAGTCTTAAGTTTTATGTTTTAATGAGATTAAAATATGAATTAAATTTAATTTATTCTCTATTTTTTTGATATTATAAGAATTATAATTAGATCAAAAAATAAAAAATAAAATTTTAATTTTTTTATAAAATTGATCTGTTGCATGCCTAGACTAGTTGTAGAATTGTTTCAGTAACTTGTCTAGAATAGATTTAATTTTGAATAGTTCAATTTAAATCTTATTTTTTAGATATTACATGTGATGTATCAGATCTGAAAGTATGTTAATTAGATCTATTTTTGATTCATGAGATGTGTTGGTGCAAAAATCTGCTTACGTCGGAGAAGCTGGAGTCGGGGAAGCCGCGGTCGCCGCCGGGACCTGCAAAGGAAGTCTAAACCGGAGGTGGGGTTGCTCCGGCAAGACCTTCCGACGCTCAAGTCAGTTCTCTACCTCAACAAGAATGGAGTGCTCGAACGGAGAATTTAGCAGAGTTTTGAGATAAGAAAATGAGCTTCGAGAATAACGTATCTGGATCCCCCTTTTTATAGGCGGAGGAGGTAACGGATTGATGGCGACGTCTGTAACCGTTTGGTCGTGGGCCGCCCATAGTCAGGGGGAATTTATTGCGAAGGGTAGTGGAGTGGAATCGTGGCTATCACCGCAGCTCGCCATGTGGAATCAGTTTCGAGGAGTGGAGCAGCGTCCGTTGTCGTGACTTGCCAGCGGATGGGAGAATCGCCCGGTATCCATCGCAGGAGGTGGAGCAGGTTCGTGGCCGTTATTGTGGCATGCCAGGGGGTAGTGGAGCTATGCAGAATCCGCCACAGGAAGTGGAGCAGAGCTGCGATGGTTATTGCGGCCTGTCAGGGAATGATGGAGCTGCGCGGAATCCGCCACAGGAAGTGGAGTAGGATCGTGGCCGTTATGGTGGCCAGTAGTCATCGTTGAGGATGGAGCCAGGCTCCCGTAGGAGTCTGGGCGGAGTCTGCTTGCGGCTGCAGTTGTTGGCGTCGAGGATGAAGCCCGGCTCCCATAAGAGTACGGGCGAAGTCTCCCTGCAATTAAAGTCAAAGGTGAAGTCCGGCTCCCGTAGGAGTCCGGACGAGACTTACCAGCGGTCGACGCTGGGGACGGAGCCCAGCTCCCGTAGGAGTTCGGGCGGAGCTGTCCTGTTGTTGATGTCGGCGGCGGAGCCCGGCTCCTATAGGAGTCTGGGCGGAGCTGTGCTGTAGTTGATGTCGGCGGCGGAGCCCGGCTCCCGTAGGAGTCCGGGCGGAGCTGTCCTGTTGTTGATGTCGGCGGTGGAGCCCGGCTCCCGTAGGAGTCCGGGTGGAGCTGTCCCGCTCGTAACCGTTGGAGTTGTCAGTGACGGAGCCCGGCTCCCGTAGGAGTCCGGGCGGAGCTGTCCTGTTGTCGATGTCGGCGACGGAGCCCGGCTCCCGTAGGAGTCCGGGCGGAGCTGTGCTGTAGTTGATGTCAGCGGCGGAGTCCGGGCGGAGCTGTCCTGTTGTTGATGTCGACGGCGGAGCCCGGTTCCTGTAGGAGTCCGGGCGGAGCTGTCCCGCTCGTAACCATTGGAGTTGTCGGTGACGGAGCCCGGCTCCCGTAGGAGTCCGGGCGAAGCTGTCCTGTTGTCGATGTCGGCGGTGGAGCCCGACTCCCATAAGAGTGTGGGCGGAGCTATGCTGTAGTTGATGTCGGCGACGGAGCCCGGCTCCCGTAGGAGTCTGGGCGGAGCTGTCCTATTGTTGATGTCGGCGGTGGAGCCCGACTCCCGTAGGAGTCCGGGCGGGGCTGTCCCGCTCGTAACCGTTGGAGTTGTCAGTGACGGAGCCCAGCTCCCGTAGGAGTCCGGGCGGAGCTGTCCTGTGGTTGATGTCGGCGGTGGAGCCCGGCTCCCGTAGGAGTCCGGGCGGAGCTGTCCTGTGGTTGATGTCGGCGGCGGAGCCCGGCTCCCATAGGAGTTCGGGCGGAGCTGTCCTGTGGTTGATGTCGGCGGCAGAGCCCGGCTCCCGTAGGAGTCCGGGCGGAGTTGTCCCGCTCGTAACCGTTGGAGTTGTCGGTGACGGAGCCTGGCTCCCGTAGGAGTCCGGGCGAAGCTGTCCTGTAGTCGATTCCGCTGAGGGTTTCGGCTGTGGGCATTTTATACCCAACACCAGTCCCCCTACTTTCGAGTTTGGATTTCAAATGAAGGAAGTACAGAGAGAGATGGGCACAGCCGGAACCGTCCCTTCGAATCCTGCGCACTGCCGCCTCCAGATATTTTGGCGTTAAATGAGCGCGTGCTGGAGTCTTTTCGAATTGGAGCGGTACGAGGGGACGCTTCAAAAATCCCGCAGGTACTCTGGCCTAGGTACGACGCAATTATGATCCTGCCAACCGTCAGCCGCTTTTAGCCGTCTGCTAGGGGGAGTGGGACACGTGTTGGATGCGGACTGGCCTGGGGGATTCGCGATCATTATGGCGTCGGATCTCAGGGTCTATTTAAACCCGTCCTCCCCCCTTTAGGCGTCCTACTCCATTCTTGAGTTTTCGCTAGTGTCTGTCTTCTCTTCGAGAGCCCTGCTTTAGTGAGCGTCTTCTCGAGCCGTAGGCGCCTCCTGTTTCTTGTCCCCCAGGTCCCTCAGAGTAATATAGGTTAGTGCCAACCTTTCTCTCACTGCCTAGGGGCTTCTCCTCTCACCGTTACCTTTGTGCCTCTCTCCGAGTTAGCCTTCGGCCTCTCGTTCCCCTTTCGGTCCGTCTTTTTAGGGTCCTTTAGATCCTCCCTTCGAAACTACTCAAAATATCCTCTGGCTCTTCTGCTCCCGACAGTTCCGAGAGTTCTTCTGCTTCAAACCCCCAGGTCCATGTCTCTGTGGACGAACCCGCATCCGGGGCTGGGCCTCGCCCGGTTTTTGCATCGGGCGTTATTCCATGTTCGACAACTTCGGAGGAACTCCTTCTGATAAGGGTTCGGTATGGGGTTCCTCCGGAGTACGATCTGGAGCTACCTGGCCCCTCTGACCAGGCCAGCACTCCTCCTCCCGGTCGCTTCTGTTTGTATCAGGAAGCGTTCCGTGCCAGACTCCGGCTTTCGCTTCCTGCCTTTGTCGCTGCCTTCTTCCACTTCTTGGACATCTCTCTCGCTTCCGTGGCCCCGAACTCCTTTAGGTTTCTGATAGGGTTTCTCTCCCTCTGCCACATAGTCGAGGTTCAGCCGTCCCTCTCCTTGTTTAGGCATTTTTATACCTTCAAACGCCATCCTTCGGCGAAGGACTGGTGGTACTTCTCCCCCCAGTTTGGTAAGAAGGGGTTGCTGAAGGGCGCCCCTTCTTCGATTCACAATTGGAAGGGGAAATACCTCTTCATCCACTGCCCGACCTTAGAACTGGGCCTGCCCCCTTGGGGTTCTCTGAGGGATTCTGCCCGCCGGGCTCCCAGCCTGGGGGAGGACGACCTCCAGGCCGCCCAGAAGCTTCTAACTTATCCCGCTCCTTCCCTTCCTAATCTTCTGAGGGAGCAGCTTCTTTTCAACATCAGCCTGAGCCCTCAGGATCCAGCGAGTATTCATCTTATCTTTTCTTTTCTTGCCTTCCTCTTCTTCTTCTCTTTACCTCTTTTTCCTTCCCACTCTCTTCTTTTTCTTTCTTTCTTCTTTTTTTTTTTTTTTTTTTTTGACTCTTGATTGATCGGTGTTGCTTCTTTTTCCCTTTTTCTTCTTCCTTCTCCTTTTTTCTTTTCTCATCATTTTTTTTTTTTTAGCAATGGACGCCGAAGCAACGCGGATGCTCGCTAAGGGCATGAGAGCTCAAAAGAGAAAGAGCGCGGCGGCCTCCGGATCGACGAAGAGGGCTAGGGCGGAGGAGACGAGCTTGGCCGCGCCTATCCAGGCGGCCCCGGCCATCGACATTCCTTCAGATGCCGAGCCAGTGGCTCCCCGAGCTTCCTCGAGGAGCCCGCCGACTGGGGCCCCCGCTCTGGGGGTTCGCCCCACGGAGGTGCCCGCCGTGGGGAGGAGGAGGAAATTGGTGGCTCGCAGGGCGAGTAGCCACCGAGCTGCTGCAGACGAGTCTGTCTGCTCTGAGGAGGGATCGGAGAACCCCTTCAATGATAGGGACTTGATCAGGCGGCTGCTCGATGGCTGCATCCTGTCCGACATCGTGGAGAGGATCGACCGCGCCGATCTTGAGCAGTGGGCTTGGGACTCTTTGGGGTCCTTCCTCGAGGTAAGTGGATATTTATTTACACGATCACTCGGCCTTTGTCGTAATTCTCTATCCATCCTTATAGATTGGGCACCAGCTCTTCGCCTATGTCGAGGCGACGAGCCGCATGAGGAGGGACCTCCTTCAGGCGGAGGAACGCTGCCAAGCCGAGGTTGCTCGCCTCCAAGCGAAGACGGCCGAAGTAGTCGCCCTCCAGGAGACCCTAGAAAGAGAAAGGCAAGCCCGGGAAGAGGAGAGATGGATCTTGGAGGAGTCAGCGAGGAAGGCAGAGGCCGAGGTCGCCCAGAGCCGAGGTCGCCCATTTGGTCGAGCAAGCTCCGGTCCTGGTCTCGGAGGCCAAGGCCCTTGCGGTGGAGGAATTCAAAGCCTCCGCGGAGATGAGGGACCTGAATGTCCAGTTCGGCCAGGAGGCGTTCACCAAGGGGTTCGAGCTCTGCCAATAGAAGGTGGCCAGCAAATACCCCGAACTCGATCTCGGCTTTCTTGAGGAGTCTGAAGACGAGGCCGGCCCCTCGTCCGCCGCCACCACGGTCGCACCCCCGCGCCGAGTTCTCCACCTCCTGCCCCTGAGGTCTGAGACCTCTGATCTTGTGCCCTTATTTTGTCGCCATATTTCCTTTCTGTTTGTCTTCAAAATTATTCAATCAATAAAGTCGAATTTCTTGTTATGGATGGCTTCTCCTTCCCCCTCCTCCTTCTTTCTGCTTTTCCTCTTGCAATGAGTCGATCTTTGATGCTTGCATCTTTCGATGGCAGTGCCCTGTTGAAGCACTCCCTTTGCCCCTGGGGGTCCCGCTGAAATCAACAATCCAGCAGTTGAAAAAGGAGGTCCTTCACTTGACGAAGAAGTTAAAGAAGACGAAAGGCGAGCTCCGCAAATCAAGAGAAGGCCATTCTGAAGCCGCCGCTGAGGCCGCCCACTTTCGGAGTCTCCATGTGAAGGCGATCATGGATTACAGCCGGAGGAAGGCGAACTTCACGAAGGAGCTCGAGGAATGCAAGAAGAGCACCAGCGACCGAATTTGGGCTCAAGAAGCCAGGATCAGCGCCCTTAAGGTGGAACTGTCAGCTGCGAAGAGGAAGATCGGCCAGCTGGAAGGAAACTCATCCCGGCTCTTGGCCCGGGTCGATGATGGATAGAAGTGGTCACAGAAGGTCTCCGACCTTCAAAAGCAGCTCCAAGATGCCGAGATGAGCCACGACGTGCAGCGGGCCAGCTGGCGCCGGCAAGTGGAAGAGTATAAAGGGAGATTCCGGACGGCGGCTGACGAGGTCGTCCGTCTCCAGAGGCAGCTGGCTAATAGGGCGCAGCTTACTTCCGCCCAAGATTCCGAAGAGCTCCAAGCCCTGAGAGGCACTATTGAAGGGATTTCTGTCTCCCTCGGGGAGAAGACAGCCGAGCTGCAACAAGTGAAGATCCAACTAACACTTGAGCGGCAGGCCGTCACAGACGCGGAGGCAGAGTTCGAAGTTTTGCGGAAGTGGCATCGAGAAGCGGAGGCTGAGAGCCAGCAACTTCGTCAGGCGCTCCAGGATGCACTGCGGAAGAGGGAAGAACTAGAAGAAGCAATAGAGAACCTGAGGCAGTCCTGGTTGAGGGATGGAGCAGATAACCCTAGGTCGGAGGGAGCAGGGCCTCCTTAGAGCTCTTTTGTCTTTATGTCTTATCATGTAGTTACTTCCTTTTTGTCGTTTTGTCCTTCTTTCCTTGGCCGTCCCGACCTTGTAGTGTGTATATCGGAAATGGAAAGAAGAGCATTTTGTGTTACCTCGTCCACGCATCGCACTGATATTGTTGTCTGCTGAACCTTTCTTGTCGTTTGACTTGTTTGATGCAGACGTCGTCGGGGGATAGGGGCTTTTTCTCTTCATCCGATCTTGTTAGGCGGTCGGGTTTCACCACCATTAACCCCCACTGCATAAGTCATGGATGGAGCCCGGCTCCCGTAAGAGTCCGGGTGAAGTCTTCCTTGTAGGCGGAACCCGGCTCCCGTAGGAGTCCGGGTGAAGTCTTCCTTGTAGGAGTCCGGGTGGAGTCTTCCTTGTAGGTGGAACCCGGCTCCCGTAGGAGTCCGGGTGGAGTCTTCCTTGTAGGTGGAGCCCGGCTCCCGTAGGAGTCCGGGTGAAGTCTTCCTTGTAGGCGGAACCCGACTCCCGTAGGAGTCCGGGTGAAGTCTTCCTTGTAGGTGGAACCCGACTCCCGTAGGAGTCCGGGTGAAGTCTTCCTTGTAGGCGGAACCCGGCTCCCGTAGAAGTCCGGGTGAAGTCTTCCTTGTAGGCGGAACCCGGCTCCCGTAGGAGTCTGGGTGAAGTCTTCTTTGTAGGCGAAACCCGGCTCCCGTAGGAGTCTGGGTGAAGTCTTCTTTGTAGGCGGAACCCGGCTCCCGTAGGAGTCCGGGTGAAGTCTTCCCTGGCGTTGGGACCCAGCTCCCGTAGGAGTCCGGGTGAAGTCTTCCCTGGCATTGGGACCCGGCTCCCGTAGGAGTCCGGGTGAAGTCTTCCTTGTAGGCGGAGCCCGGCTCCTGTAGGAGTCCGGGTGAAGTCTTCTTTGTAGGCGGAACCCGGCTCCCGTAGGAGTTCGGGTGAAGTCTTCCTTGTAGGCGGAACCCGACTCCCGTAGGAGTCCGGGTGAAGTCTTCTTTGTAGGCAGAACCCGGCTCCCGTAGGAGTCCGGGTGAAGTTTTTTTTGTTGGCGGAACCCAGGTCCCATAGGAGTCCGGGTGAAGTCTTCTTTGTAGGCGGAACCCGGCTCCCGTAGGAGTCCGGGTGAAGTCTTCCTTGTAGGCGGAACCCGGCTCCCGTAGGAGTCCGGGTGAAGTCTTCCTTGTAGGCAGAACCCGGCTCCCGTAGGAGTCCGGGTGAAGTCTTCCTTGTAGGAGGAACCCGGCTCCCGTAGGAGTTAGGGTGAAGTCTTCTTTGTAGGCGGAACCCGGCTCCCGTAGGAGTCCGGGTGAAGTCTTCTTTGTAGGCGGAACCCGGCTCCCGTAGGAGTCCGGGTGAAGTCTTCTTTGTAGGCGGAACCCGGCTCCCGTAGGAGTCCGGGTGAAGTCTTCTTTGTAGGCAGAACCCGGCTCCCGTAGAAGTCCGGGTGAAGTCTTCCCTGGCGTTGGGACCCGGCTCCCGTAGGAGTCCGGGTGAAGTCTTCCTTGTAGGCGGAGCCCGGCTCCCGTAGGAGTCCGGGTGAAGTCTTCTTTGTACGCGAACCCGACTCCCGTAGGAGTCCGGGTGAAGTCTTCCTTGTAGGCGGAACCCGGCTCCCGTAGGAGTCCGAGTGAAGTCTTCCTTGTAGGCGGAACCCGGCTCCCGTAGGAGTCCGGATGAAGTCTTCTTTGTAGGCGAAACCCGGCTCCCGTAGGAGTCCGGGTGAAGTCTTCTTTGTAGGCGGAACCCGGCTCCCGTAGGAGTCCGGGTGAAGTCTTCCCTGGCATTGGGACCCGACTCCCGTAGGAGTCCGGGTGAAGTCTTCCCTAGCGTTGGGACCCGGCTCCCGTAGGAGTCCGGGTGAAGTCTTCCTTGTAGGCGGAGCCCGGCTCCCGTAGGAGTCCGGGTGAAGTCTTCTTTGTAGGCGGAACCCGGCTCCCGTAGGAGTCCGGGTGAAGTCTTCCTTGTAGGAGGAACTCGGCTCCCGTAGGAGTCCGGGTGAAGTCTTCCTTGAAGGCGGAACCCGGCTCCCGTAGGAGTCCGGGTGAAGTCTTCCTTGTAGGCTTTCTCCTACTTCTCTTCTTTTCTTCTTTTTTATGCACTCTTTCTCTTTTTCTTCTTTTTCTCTCTTCTCTCTTTTTTTTTTTTTTTTTTTTTAGGCATGGACGCCGAAGAAGCACAGATGCTTGCCAAGGGCCTGAAGGCTCTCAAAAGAAAGGGCGCCGCGGCCTCCGGGCTGGCGAAGAAGACCAGAGTGGAGGGGATGAGTTCGGTCGCGCCCGCCCAAGCGACCTCAGCCGTCGACGTCCTTGCAGACACTGAGCTTCCAGCCGCCCGGGCTTCCTCGAGGGGTTTGAGTTCTCCTACCGAGGTCCCCGCTTCGGAGACCCATCCTGAGGAGGTGCCAGGGGGTGAGAGGAGGAAGACCTTGGCCCATAGGGTTGGCAGTCGCCGGGCTGCCACCGAAGAATCCCACGGCTCTGAAGAGGAGCAGGAGGATGATCCCTTTAGTGACAGGGACCTAATAAAAAAGCTGGTAGATGGGTGCTCACTGCCCGAAGTCGTCCAGAGGATCATTCACGTCGATCCTGCACAACGAGTCTGGGACTCGCTGGGGGCCTTCCTCGAGGTAAGCAGATTCATCTTCCTTTCGCTTCTTCATTTAATTAACTTCTCAGCTCCCATTCTGACCCTCCGATCATCCTTGCAGCTCGGGCACCAACTCCTCACCAACATCGAGATGACAAACAAGGCAGTGGAAGGTCAGCAGGCCGAGGCTGCCCGCCTTAAAGAAATGGCCCTCAAGGCGGTCGATCTCCGAGAGGCGCTTGAGAGAGAGAGACAGACCTCGACGGAACAGAAGGCCGCCTTGGAGGAGATGGTGAGGAGGGCGGAGGCCGAGATTGCCAACATGGCGGAACAGATCCCGACCCTGATCTCGGAGGCCAGGGGTCAAGCGGTGGAGGAGTTCAAGGCTTCCACCGAAATGAAGAAGTTGAAGGTTGAGTTCTGTTGGGAAATGTGTCCCAAAAAATCAATCGTCAAGCTGTTGACGGTTGAGCAACCAAGTATTATAATTGATTTGTTAATAAATAAAATATATTTGGCATCTTCATCATAAGCTTTCATCTTCTAATGAACTCCATTGTTATGATGAAGTCCTTAGGACTATTTAAGTTCGATAAAGAGAGGATTTATCGATTAGTCCTTAAAACTGTTCACGACCAAATGATAAGCTGTTAATAAGGACGACAGCTTCTATCGAGCATAGATCGCTGTAGGCCATATGGGTTGGTTGTCCTCTTAACCAAAAAGTGTGGAGACACTGGTATGGCATACAGGTGAGATGTAAGGGTACATCGTCATTGAACATGACCAACTCCAGAGTATACTGCTGTCGAGAATGTCTCTGATGGGATACAGGTATAAGTGTCCCTTAGACTTGAGATCGCCTCAGTGACTTGCAAGCAACTCACTGTGCTTTGGTACTGGACTAACTGAATTTCTAATTCAGGGATAGAAAGCTTCTGGGCACAGTCAAGTACTTGCAAAGTCAGAGTGTGATCGAGATGGGATTGACCACTCCAAGAGTTGGAGAAGAATGAGTTGCTGTATTTTAATTTAGCAAAATCTTGGCCAGGGTAATCCATCAGATGGATTTGATATTTTGAAATACAATGTGGACAACCTGATCAGAGTTGACAGTTGAACTCTGGGGTGTCCTATGATCATTTTGGTCAAGGAGATGAATTATATGAAAAATTATATCCGCATGGGTTCTAAGGATGTTGTTCTACACATTCGACCTATCCGATCGTCGGGTACCATTGCTAGATGGTCACTTTGATTGGTACAGGAATTTATTCCTGTGCTACCGGCTTAGGTTCGGACCTATGAGGTCACACACATTAGAGTTCATGATCCGATCGGATGGTTGATCAACGATTAAGAATCGTTCTAGGGTTAAATGATGAATACGATTGACATTTAATCCAGTGCAAGTATTGCAGGAGGATCGATTAGCAATTCGATTGCTAATTGGCTTAATTTGATTAAGCCAATGGGCTGAAATTAAGTCTAATTAAATATGATTTAATTAGATTTATTTTGGGCTTGATTGGATCAAGTCCAATTGATTTATTGGATAAGCCAAGTGCAAGGAAAAACTAGTCCTAGTTCAACTAGGACTTGGGTCAATCTAATTTCTAATTTGATTAGAAAATTAAATCAGATTTAAATCTAATTTAATCTGATTAAATTAGGTTCTTAATTGGGTTAAGACCTATTTTAATTAGGTTGATCTAATTTTGGTTTGATTTGGTTTAGGAAACTAAATTAAAACAAGTCATAAGATAGAATCCTAGTAAGACTAGGATTCCACCTTGCGCCACATAAGCCTTCCCCACGCCCTCTATCTTATTCAATGCCAATCTCCACTTATTTTGTGTGACAAAAGCCCTCTCCCAGGTCTCTCCCACATTCACAGAAGGTTTCCTCTCTTCTTTCTTACATGGAAGGTGGTTTGGATCAAATCAAAAAGGAATAAGTTTGGATTTCGAATTCTATGAGATAAAGTTTTAGAAATCCAAAACTCTTTCAATTTTGCACCGAATTTATCCAAATTTTTTTTTAAATTTTTATGGATTTTAGGGTACATATTGTGCACCCTTTGTTGTTAATCCATACATGAAAATATGGAGGAGGTGCTCAAGAGTTGGGCGCCTCTTAACTTGCCATATTTGGATAAGCCTTGACTAGGTATTCGACCTAGACAAGGACTCTATCATATCTCTCTGTATAAAATGAGTTTCTTTATAAAATTTTAGAACAAGATAGAGATTTGAGAGACCTTTGTCCCATCCAAAAATTAGAGAGAAAAAAATTTGGGTCGTGGAGATATAAAAGATGCAAGTTAGGGTGTCTAGAGAGAAAAATGTGAAGAAGAAGAGGGTCTTCTTCTACGATTTTTTGTTTTCATATCTTTCCTCCTTCCATCTTGAGTTTCCTAAGAGTATCTCAGATTTGAAACTCTTCCTTTTACTTTCCATCTTTGGAAGAGTCCAAATCAAGAAGAAGGAGGCACCTGATCAACCATCAAAGAAGGATCAGCGCAATACTAGCATACTGTGCTGATTTCCTGAAGCAGGACTTCTGATAGAGATTCGTGGGCTCATGTGGACGACTCCTAGAGGCCGGATGCATGTGCGGCTTGCAACATCATTCTTAAGCCCGGATCAGCGAGGTTAGAGCATCTAACTTGCAAGGTAATAGATCTGATCTATTGTTTAATACATACATTAGATGTGGTATAGAAACATGTTGATATGATCAACATGTAGTTCATGCTATATTTATATATTTTAATTTCTGATTTAATGCTATATAATAATCATATAATAGGATCTTAGATCTAAGAATTCTCTGATTTTAGAAAATAAATTTTGATTTATTTTAGTCGTCCGCTGTATGATCTTGAAAAAGTTTCAAGATCAACCCTGAAACCCTAGATCTGGTTCCTACAATTGGTATCAGAGCCAGGTTGTTTATTACATGATTATTTATACATACTTAGATTATTTCTTAGATTAGATCTAATTTATAATCTGATTATTAAATCTAAAATTAAAATTTTAGATCAATCACAAACTGCAAGGTTGTCCTGCTGTAAGGTTTACCCCTTACAGTGCAAAGGTTGTCCTAGTTTGTATAGATCTATCTTTAATCATAAATTTGTTAGATATGATCTAGATTAAATTTATGATTTATTAGATTTAAAAAATATTTAAATCTAAAATAAAATCTCTTTGTTAATAATTTTTGTGCAAAGAAATTGTTTAAAGTTGAAATTGTTTCATTTACATGAACCTGTTTAGATTAGATCTAAAGTAGTTTCATGTTTATTTCACTTGTATCTTGATTATGAATCAAACATGCAATATGGTTGGTAGAATCATATTATAAAATTATTTTATAAATATGAAAATTATTTTTTGAAAAGTCGAACCCAACCATCAGCCTAAAACTTAATTAAGAATTAAGAAGTTGTTTGATTAGGTTCTAGGATTGTGAATTGAAAAACCTAAGACACAAATCATAACACATTGGGTTAATGGGTTAGTGAAAATTAGGTCCATTAATTGGGTTAGACCTATGGTTAGATTAAAGATAGACTTAATTAGAGAATTGACTAAATCTAATCAATTGTTGTCTTAGATTAGGTCAAGGATTCTCTAGATCAATTACAATAGTTGTAGTTGGTCAAGTCCATGTCTTTAACGAGAACCAAATGGACTTGATTCTTGTTTAAGCGGTCTAGCACGACTGTTAGGTTGATCTAATCGAAACTAATTAAACCAGTTGGTGTCTAAGGTAAACCAGACTGATGGTTTTTAATTGGGAGCCCGCTTACCTGGCCATTTCTGATGGTGTCTAAGGCAAGCTTTGGCAGACCCTCCCACTGATCGAACTTACCTAGCCTCTTGGTGAAATTATGTTTTGATCAGATCACTTGACTATTCGAGCTAACCCATGTCAGCTAGGTAAATCAGTGTGACTGATTTAGGTGCTCCTAGACCAGCCCTTTTAATGGTCTCCCTTAAGCTGACTTGGTGAAGCCAGTGGGATGATCATGATAAGCTGGTTCATCTGACTTCATTCTCTATATTATTTTAAATCCTCTAAAATTATTAGGTCCTTAAAATGATAAAGTTATGGAGATAACTGAGTCATAGCCTCCCATTAAGGTGTTTGATAATGAGTCCATTAACTCAATAATCATTGCAGACCCAAAGGCCTGGTGCTTGTTGACTAATGGAATTATCACTCATCATATGATGACTTGGAAGTATCTCTCTAATGGTGGTTAGGTGAGCCAACCAAAGTTGGGCTTAATCATTCGTTGGTTAGATACACCAAGTATGATAATGTTAATGGTTGGACCTAACCGGATCCTTACAGTGGAGGCCAAAGCCTACTGATTAGGTTTCTGGGGCAAAATTAAAATTACTAGAAATTATTTAGAGAAACAATTGGTTATGAAGCTATCCTTAGATGTACATGAGTTGGCCAACCAAAGTTGGGCTTGTGTGCAGTCTAAGTGGATTCTAGTACCCACTAAGAAATTAGGGTAATTTCTCGAATTGGAGGTAGAGGCTACCAATTCGAATAAAATAGTGGGAGAAACCTTTTGATTAAAGTCCAAATCTTTAGGTTTAATGAATCAATTACTAATTAGGTTATGGTTCTCCTTTGTGCAAATATGGCCACTTTCCTATCGCTCCGATCATTGTTGGACAATGATATGTTGGTGGGACCCAACATCGGTAGCTGGTACCGAAAGTTGAAGATAGTCCTGGATCATGAACGGATCCTATATGTGATAATGGATCCTGCACCTGAGGAGCCAGCTGTCAATGTACGTGGAACAGTCAGAGACACTTACCAGAAGTGGCACAGTGACCGAACCACGGTGTGCTGTATCATACTGGCTGCCATGAGCGATGAGTTCAGTCACAGATTCGAGATGACTTAGACAAAGAATATGCTTCAAGTGTTGGAGGATGCCTTTGGCACACCCAATGATGTGGAGAGGCACAAGACAAGTTGTGCCATCTTCAATACCAAAATACGGGATGGTGCCTCTGTCACTGATCATGTATTGTACATGATCGGGCTGATGGAAAGATTGAGCAAGCTCGACTTTCCCTTGCATGAGCAGCTTGGGAAAGATGCAATACTGAACTCGCTGCCCAAGTCTTATCTCCCATTCCTCACTCATTATAGAATGACAAAGCCTGAAGAGAACTACCACGGGTTACTGGGGTTGCTTCAGAACTTTGAGAAGGATCACCAACTTTACAAGGAGTCGGTGAACTTAGTGGGAGGTTCATCTTCTGGTTCTCGACCTTTTAAGAAAGGGAAGAAGAACAAGAAGAAGAAAGTGAAGAAGGTGCAAGTTCAGGCTGGGACATCAGTGCAGAGCCAGACCAAAAAGATCAAGCCTGATAAGAGTCTATTCTACTGGCAAGCACCATAGATTAGATAGTGTGTCAGATATCTACTTATGGCACTGTAGGCTAGGTCATATAAACAAGAACAGAATAAACAGGTTGACTCAAGAGGAAATCCTCGAAGTCAGTGATTGTGAATCACTTTCAACCTGCGAGTCCTATCTTCTTGGTAAAATGACCAAGTCACCTTTTACTGGAAAAGGTGAGAGAGCTACTGAGCTCTTGGGCCTAGTACATACTGATGTATGCGGGCCCATGAGCACCAGTGCTAGAGGTGGATATTTCTACTTCATAACTTTCACGGATGACCTATCCCGATATGGATATGTCTATCTGATGAAACATAAGTCTGATTCATTTGAAATGTTCAAACGATTCCGAAGTGAAGTAGAAAAACAAACTGGGAAGAGTATTAAAACTCTTTGATCTGATCGAGGAGGAGAATACCTTTCTAGTGAATTTCTCACATATCTAGGAGAGAATGAAATTCTCTCCCAATGGACTCCTCCAGGAACACCATAGCATAATGGTGTGTCTGAAAGGAGGAATCGGACTTTGTTAGACATGGTCCGATCCATGATTGGTTTTGCTAGCTTGTCGATATCCTTCTGGGGATATGTACTCGAATTGACCTGTTATCTGTTAAATAGGGTTTCAAGTAAGTCTGTAATTAAGAGTCCATATGAGATATGGACGGGACGTAAGCCAGCACTTTCACACCTTAGGGTCTGGGGGTGCCCGGCCTATGTCAAACGATTAGCCACAGACAAACTTGGACCTAGGTCTGACAAATGCTTATTCATAGGGTACCCCAAAGAGACAAAAGGATATTTTTTTCTACCATGCTGATGAACAAAAGGTGTTCGTCAGTCTTAAGGCAATCTTTTTAGAAAAGGAGTTCCTTGGTGAAGGAACCGTTGCCTCTAAGGTTGAACTTGATGAAGTTCAACAGGTAGAAAAACCGACACCAATAGCTGAACCTGAGTCTGATATGATTAGATCATATCCAGAGCCCAATATACCTGCACCATTAAGGCGATCTGGTAGATTACCGCATCAGCCAGACAGATACTACGATTTCTTGGTTCGGGATGGTGATCCCATCAAACTTGATGAGAATAATGAGGATCCGATCACCTATATGGATGCAATGCAGAGATCTGATTTCGAGAAATAGCTTGAAGCCATGAAATCCGTAATGGAGTCCATGCAGGTCAATGATGTATGGAATTGGTTGACCCACCTGAAGGGGTTAAACCCATTGGGTGTAAATGGGTCTTCAAAAGGAAGAGGGGCGCAGACGAAAAGGTCCAGACCTATAAAGCCCGTCTGATCGCCAAGGGGTATCATCAACGTTATGGTATTGACTATGACGAGATGTTTTCCCCTGTGACAATGCTCAAATCCATTCGGATAATGCTTGCTATAGCTGCCCATCTGGATTATGAGATCTGGCAGATGGATGTAAAGACAGCTTTCCTGAATGGAGAGCTGACTGAAGAGGTGTATATGATACAACCTGAGGGGTTTACATCCACAGATGAGTCCAAGGTGTGCAAGCTTCAGAGATCCATTTATGGACTGAAGTAAGCTTCTCGGAGTTGGAACATGCATTTTGATAAGGTGATCAAAACGTATGGCTTCATTAAGAATGGAGAAGAGCCCTGCATCTATAAATGGGCAAATGGTCCAGTTGTGATATTCCTTGTCTTGTACGTGGATGACATTCTCTTAATCGGGAATGACATTCCCACACTACAGGGAATAAAAATTTGGTTGTCATCACAGTTCTCCATGAAGGACTTGGGTGAAGCATCCTACATCCTAGGGATGAAGATCTATAGGGATAGATCTAAAAGGATGCTTGGATTATCCCAGTCCATGTACATAGACACTGTGCTGAAGAGGTTCAGCATGGAGAATTTCAAGAAGGGCTATCTACCGATAGGCCAAGGAATTTCTCTCTCTAAGAAGGATTGTCTGACAACTCCTAAAGAGAGAGAGCGTATGAGTAGAGTCCCATATGCTTCAGCCGTGGGATCTATCATGTACGCCATGACATGTACAAGACCAGATGTGGCATACTCACTAGGAGTAGTGAGTAGATACCAATCTGATCATGGAGAAAATCACCGAAAAGTGGTTAAAGCCATCCTTAAGTATTTGAGAAATACTAAGGACCAATGGTTATTTTAAAATTTCATAATTATTTTTGGCCAAAAGGCCTATAGAAATAATATTTAAAAAAAAATAGGACAAAAATAATAATCATTAAGAATAACGGTATGGGACTCAAAAATAAGTTTCAAGATTTCTAATGCTAGAACTGAAACTAGTCTTCCATCTCCAACATTCAGGAACCTCTCGCCTTGCTCGAATCTCCTACTGACCTGCAATCCCTGCAATGAATTGCAAATATGGTATGGGCTACCGATATCCAATACCCAGTTGGTTATATCACAAATAGAGAAATTGCAAAGAGTTATCATATAAATACCTTGCCCAGCAACAGCTTGCTTTTTTCTCTGCCTGTTCGGATCCAGGGAGACAATGTACTAAGGACAATTTTCCTTCCAATGCCCCCGCTTCTTACAAAAGAAGCATTCAACTTGACTCTTATCAGGCTTGATCTTTCTGGTCTGGCCCTACACAGATGTCCCAACCTGAACTTGCACCTTCTTCACTTTCTTCTTCTTGTTCTTCTTTCCTTTCTTAAAGTGTCGAGAATCAGAAGACGAATCTCCCACTAAGTTCACCGACTCCTTGTGGAGTTGGTGATCCTTCTCAAAGTTCTGAAGCAACCCCAGTAACCTGTGGTAGTTTACTTCAGGCTTTAACATTATATAATGAGTGAGGAATGGAAGATAAGACTTGGGCAGTGAGTTCAGTATTGCATCTTTCCCAAGTTGCTCATGCAAGGGAAAGCCGAGGTTGCTCAAATGCTCCATCAGCTTGATCATGTACAATACATGATCAGTGATAGAGGCACCATCTCGTATTTTGGCATTGAAGATGGTACAACTAGTCTTGTGCCTCTCCACATCATCAGGTGTGCCAAAGGCATCCTCCAATACTTGAAGCATGTCCTTTAGCTAAGCCATCTCAAATCTGTAATTGAACTCATTGCTCATGGCAGCTAGCATGATGCAGTGCACCGTGGTCTGATCATTGAGCCACTTCTGGTAAGTGTCTCTAACTGTTTCACGTGCATTGGCAACTGGCTCCTCTGGTGCAGGATCCATTATCACATATAGGATCCGTTCATGCTCCAAGACTATCTTCAACTTTCGATACCAGCTATCGAAGTTGGGTCCCACCAACTTATCATTGTCCAACAATGATCGAAGCGATAGGAAAATGACCATATCTGTACAAAAGAAAACTATAACCTAATTAGTAATTGATTCATTAAACCTAAAGATTTGGACTTTAATCAAAAGGTTTCTCCCACTATTTTATTCGAATTGGTAGCCTCTACCTCCAATTCGAGGAATTATCCTAATTCCTTAGTGGGTACTAGAATCCACTTAGACTGCACACAAGTCTAACTTTGGTTGGCCAATCTATGTACATCTAAGGATAGGTTCATAATCAATTATTTCTCTAAATAATTTTTAGTAATTTTAATTTTGCCCCAGTCCCTAATCAGTAGGCTTTGGCCTCTATTGAAAAGGTCTAGTTAGGTCCAACCATTAACATGACCATACTTGGCCCATCTAGCCAATGAATGATTAGGCCCAACTTTGATTGGCTAACCTAACCACCATTTAGAAAGATGCAGTCAAGAAATCATATTATGAATGATAATTCCATCAGCCGATAAGCACCAGGCCTTTGGGCCTCCATTGATTATCCAACTGATGGATCCATTATCATCCACTTAATGGGAGGCTATGATCTAGTTATCACCATAACTATTTTATTTTAAGGATCTAATAATTTAGAGAATTTAATTGATTTAGAGGAGGAGGTCAGATGAACCAGCTTATCATGATCCTCCCACTGGCTTCATCAAGTCAGCTTAAGGGAGACCATTAAAAGGGCTGATCTAGAAGCACTTAAATAAGTCACACTGATTTACCTAGTTGACATGGGTCAGCTCGAATAGTCAAGTGATCCGATCAAAATATAATTTCACCAAGAGGCCAGATAAGTTTGATCGGTGGGAGGGTCTGCTAAGGCTTGCCTTAGACACCATCAGAAATGGCCAGATAAGCAGGCTCCCAATTAAAAACCATCGGTCTGGTTTATCTTAAACACCAACTGATTTAATTAATTTCAATTAGATCAATCTAACAGTTCATGCTAGACCGCTTAGCCAAGAATTAAGTCTATTTGATTCTTGTTAAAGACATAGACTTGACCAACTACAACTATTGTAATTGATCTAGAGAATCCTTGACCTAATCTAAGATAATAATTGATTAGATTTAGTCAATTCTCTAATTAAATCCATCTTTAATCTAACCTTAGGTCTAACCCAATTAATGGACCTAATTCTCACTAACCCATTAACCCAATGTGTTATGGTTTGTGTCTTAGGTTCTTCAATTCACAATCCTAGAATCTAATCAAACAACTTTTTAATTCTCAATTAAGTTTTGAGCTGAGGATTGGGGTTCGACTTTTCAAAAATAATTTTCATATTTGTAAAATATTTTTACAGCATGGTTCTACCAACCAAGTTGTATGTTTGATTCATAATCAAAATGTAAGTGAAATAAGCATGAAACTACTTTAGATCTAATCTAAACAGGTTCATGTAATTGAAATAATTTTAACTTTAAACTATGCAAATTTTTCAAACAAATATATGATGGTTCTTTGCATAGAAATTATTAATAAAGAGATTTTATTTTAGATTTAAATATCTTTTAAATCTAATAAATCATAAATTTAATCAAGATCATATCTAATAAATTTATGATTAAAGATAGATCTATATAAACTAGGACAATCTTTGCACTGTAAGGGATAAACTTTACAGCAGGACAACCTACAGTTCGTGATTGATCTAAAAATTTTAATTTCAAATTTAATAATTAGATTATAAATTAGATTTAATATAAAAAATAATCTAAGCATGTATAAATAATCATGTAATAAATAACCTAGGCTCTGATACCAATTGAAGGAACCAGATCTAGGGTTTTAGGGTTAGATCTTGAAATTTTTTTAAATTCAGGGAGTGAAAGACTAAAATAAATTATAAATTTATCTTATAAAATTAAAAAATTCTTAGATCTAAGATCTTATTATATGATTATTATATAATATTAAATCAAAAATTAAAATATAAAGAGCAAGAACTACATGTTGATCATATCAACATGTTTCTATACTACATCTAATGTATGTAAAATATAATAAATCAGATCTATTACCTTGCAAGTTAGATGTTCTAACTTCGCTGATCTAGGCTTGAAGATAATGTTGTGAGCCACACATGTATCCAGCCTCTAGGAGTCATCCACACGAGCCTACGAATCACGATCAGAAGTCTTGATCCAGAAAATCAGCAAAGTATGCTAGTACTGCGCTGATCCTTCTTCGATGGTCGATCAGATACCTCCTTCTTCTTGATTAGGACTCTTTCAAAGATGAGAAGTAGAAGAAGGAGTTTTAGATCTGAGACACTCTTAGAAAACTCAAGATGGAGGAAGGAAAGAGGTGAACACATCAACCTTAGAAGAAGACCCTCTTCTTCTTCTCTTTGCTCTCACCTAGACACCTAGTCTTGTGTCTATTGTATCTCCATACCCCAAGCATATTTCTTCTTGATTTTTGCATGTGCCAAAGGTCTCTCTTTTTTCTATTTTTTACAAAAAATTTATAAAGAAATTTATTTTAAATAGAAAGATATGATAGAGTCTTTGTCTAGGTCAAATACCTAGTCAAGGATTATCCAAACATGGCAAGATAAGGGGCACCCAACTCTTGGGTGCCTCCTCTTTCTTTTTGTGTGTGGACTACCAGAAAAGGGTGCATGTTATGTACCATAAAAGTTATGAAAATCTCAGAAAAAAATTAGATAAAATCAGTGCCATAAGGAAAGAGTTTTGGTTTCCTAAAACTCTATCTCATAGAATTTGAAATCCAAACTAATTCCTACTTTGACTTGATCCACAACCACTTTTCATGTAAGAGAGAAAAAGAGAAAAGTTTTGGGCATGTGTGAAGACCTGGAAGAGAAGTTTTGTCACACAAAATAAGAGAGAGTGGGCGTGGGATAAAAGAGAGTGGGTGTGAGGGCTAAATTGGCGCAAGGTGGAATCCTAGTCTTACTAGGATTCAATCTATATCTTGTTTCAATCTGGTTTCTCAAATCAAATCAAATCAAATCAAATCAATCCAATTAAGAAACAAATTTGTAATATCATTATGAATGGTGTTACTATATTTTGTGGATATTTGAACAATGGTTTGTATATGTTATCACAACTTGTTAACGTAGTCTATTCTATTGGCAAGCACCCTAGATTAGATAGTGTATCAGATATCTACTTATGGCACTGTAGGTTAGATCATATAAATAAGAACAGGATAAACAGGTTGACTCAAGAGAAAATCTTCGAAGTCAGTGATTGTGAATCACTTCCAACTTGTGGGTCCTGTCTTCTTGGTAAGATGACCAAATCACCTTTTACTGGAAAAGGTGAGAGAGCTACTGAGCTCTTGGGCCTAGTACATACTTATATACGTAGGCCCATGAGCACAAGTGCTAAAGATGGATATTTCTACTTCATCACTTTCACGGATGATCTATCCAGATATGGATATGTCTATCTGATGAAACATAAGTCAGATTCATTTGAAATGTTCAAACGATTCCGAAGTGAAGTAGAAAAATAAACTGAAAAGAGTATTAAAACTCTTCGGTCTGATCGAGGAGGGGAATACCTTTCTGGTGAGTTTCTCATATATCTTGGAGAGAATGGGATTCTCTCCTAATGGATTCCTCCAGAAACACCACAGCATAATGGTGTGTCTGAAAGGAGAAATCGGACTCTGTTAGACATGGTCCGATCCATGATGGGTTTTGCCAGCTTGTCGATATCCTTTTGGGGATATACACTCGAATCGGCCTATTATCTATTAAATAAGATTTTAAGTAAGTCTGTAATTAAGACTCCATATGAGATATGGACAGGACGTAAGCCAGCACTTTCACACCTTAGGGTCTGGGGGTGTCCGACCTATGTCAAATGGTTAGTTATAGATAAACTTGAACCTAGGTCTGACAAATGCACATTCATAGGATACCCTAAAGAGACCAAAAGATATTTTTTCTACCATGCTGATGAACAAAAGGTGTTCGTTAGCCTTAAGGTAATCTTTTTAGAAAAAAAGTTCCTTAGTGAAGGAATTGTTGCCTCTAAGGTTGAACTTGATGAAGTTCAACAGATAGAAGGACCGACACCAATAGCTGAACCTGAGTCGAATTTGATTAGATCAGATTCGGAGCTCAATGTACCTGCACCATTAAGGTGACCGGTAGAGTACCATATCAGTCGAACAGATACTATGGTTTCTTGGTCCAAGATTATGATCCCATCGAACTCGAAGAGAACAATGAGGATCCGATCACCTATATGGATGCACTGCAAAGATTTGATTTTGAGAAATGGCTTGAAGCCATGAAATCCAAAATGGAGTCCATGAAGGTCAATGATGTATGGACATTGGTTGACCCACCTGAAGGGGTTAAACCCATTGGGTGTAAATGGGTCTTCAAAAGGAAGAGGAGAATAGATGAAAAGGTGAAGACCTATAAAACTCATCTAATTGCCAAGGGGTATCATCAACATTATGGTATTGACTATAATGAGACGTTTTCCCCTGTGGTAATGCTCAAATCCATTCAGATAATGCTTGCAATAGCTGCCCATCTAGATTATGAGATCTAGCAGATGGATGTAAAGGCAGCTTTTCTGAATGGAGAGCTGATCAAAGAGGTGTATATGATACAACGTGAGGGGTTTACATCCACAGATGAGTCCAAGGTGTGCAAGCTTCAGAGATCCATTTATGGATTGAAGCAAGCTTCTCGAAGTTGGAACATGCATTTTGATAAGGTGATTAAAATATATGGCTTCATTAAGAACGGAGAAGAGCCCCACATCTATAAATGGGCAAATGGTCCAGTTGTGGTATTCCTTGTCTTGTACGTGGATGACATTCTCTTAATCGGGAATGACATCCCCGCACTATAGGGAATAAAAGTTTGGTTGTCATCGCAGTTCTCCATGAAGGACTTGGGTGAAGCATCCTACATCCTAGGAATAAAGATCTATAGGGATAGATCTAAAAGGATTTTTGGGTTATCCCAGTCCACATACATAGACACTGTGCTGAAAAGATTTAGCATGGAGAATTTCAAGAAGAACTATCTACCAATAGGCCATGGAATTTCTCTCTCTAAGAAGGATTGCCCGATAGCTCCTAAAGAGAGAGACCATATGAGTAGAGTCCCATATGCTCCGATCATGGGATCTATCATATATGCCATGACATGTACAAGACCAGATTTGGCATACTCACTAGGAGTAGTGAGTAGATACCAATTTGATCCTAGAGAAAACCACTGAAAAGTGGTTAAAGCCATCCTTAAGTATTTATGAAATACTAAGGACCAATGGTTGGTTTATGGTGAATCAGATCTGAAACTTATGGGGTTCAAGACTCCAACTTTCAATCTGACCATGATGACAGCAGAAGCGTATCGGGTTATATCTTTACTCTGAATGGTGGAGCCATCTGTTGGAAGAGTTTCAAGTAGCATACTATGGCAGAATCTGTTTGTGAGGTAGAGTACATCGCAGCATCGGATGTCGCGAAAGAAGCTGTGTGGCTGAGGAAATTCATCACTGAGCTTGGAGTAGCTCCCTCCCTTGATGGTCCGGTCCTGCTCTACTGCGACAGCACTAGTGCTATAGCTCAGGCGAAGGAACCCAAAGCACACCAATGGATGAAGCACATTTTGCATTGCTTCCACCTGGTTTGGAAGATTATGGATCAAGATGACGTCGACCTTCAGAAGATCAATGGAAAGGAGAACCTGGTCGACCCCTTCACTAAAGCCCTGATAATAAAAGAGTTTGATAACCACAAGTCGAAGATGGGTATTAGATACTGTGCCAAGTGGCTTTAGGACAAGTGAGAGTTGTTGGAAAATATGTCTCAAAAGCAAAACGTCAAGCTGTTGACGGTTGAGTAACCTGTTGGGAAATGTGTCCCAAAAAGCCAATCGTCAAGCTATTGACGGTTGAGCAACCAAGTATTATAATTGATTTGTTAATAAATAAAATATATTTGGCATCTTCATCATAAGATTTCATCTTCTAATGAACTTCGTTGTTATGATGAAGTTCTTAGGACTATTTAAGTTCGATAAAGAGAGGATTTATCGATTAGTCCTTAAAACTGTTCACGACCAAATGATAAGCTGTTAATAAGGACGATAGCTTCTATCGAGCATAGGTCGCTGTAGGCCATATGGGTTGGTTATCCTCTTAACCAAGGAGTGTGGAGACACTGGTATGGCATACAGGTGCGATGTAAGGGTACATCATCATAGAACGTGACCAACTCCAGAGCATTCTGCTGGCGAGAATGTCTCTGATGGGATATAGGTATAAGTGTCCCTTAGACTTGAGATCGCCTCAGTGACATGCAAGCAACTCATTGTGCTTTGGCACTGGACTAACTGAATTTCTAATTCAGGGACAGAAGGCTTCTGGGCACAGTCAAGTACTTGCGAAGTCAGAGTGTGATCGAGATGGGACTGACCACTCCAAGAGTTGGAGAAGAATGAGTCGCTGTATTTCAATTTAGCAAAACCTTGGCCAGGGTAATCCATTAGATAGATTTGATATTTTGAAATACAATGTGGACAACCTGATCAGAGTTGACAGTTGAACTCTGGGGTGTCCTATGATCATTTTGGTCAAGGGGATGAATTATATGAAAATTATATCCGCATGGGTTCTAAGAATGTTGTTCTACACATTCAACCTATCCGGTCGTCGGGTACCATTGCTAGATGGTCACTTTGATTGGTACAAAAATTTATTTCTGTACTACCAGCTTAGGTTTAGACCTATGAGGTCACACACATTAGAGTTCATGATCCGATCGGATGGTTGATCAACGATTAAGAATCATTCTAGGGTTAAATGATCAATACGATTGACAACCCAGTGCAAGTGTTGTAGGAGGATCGA
>NC_025998.2:86132557-86167090 GCF_000442705.2 Elaeis guineensis
CTCTCAAGCGCCTCTCGGAGATCGACCGCCTTGGGCCATTTCTTTAAGGCGGGCAGCCTCGGCCTGCTGACCTTCCACTGCCTTGTTTGTCATCTCGATGTTGGTGAGGAGTTGGTGGCCCGAGCTGCAAGGATGATCGGAGGTCAGAATGGAGCTGAGAAGTTAATTAAATGAAGAAGCGAAAGGAAGATGAATCTGCTTACCTCGAGGAAGGCCCCCAGCGAGTCCCAGACTCGTTTGCAGGATCGACGTGAATGATCCTCTGGACGACTTCGGGCAGTGAGCACCCATCTACCAGCTTTTTATTAGGTCCCTGTCACTAAAGGATCATCTCCTGCTCCTCTTCAGAGCCGTGGGATTCTTCGGTGGCAGCCCGGCGACTGCCAACCCTATGGGCCAAGGTCTTCCTCCTCTCACCCCCTGGCACCTCCTCAGGATGGGTCTCCGAAGCGGGGACCTCGGTAGGAGAACTCAAACCCCTCGAGGAAGCCCGGGCGGCTGGAAGCTCAGTGTCTGCAAGGACGTCGACGGCTGAGGTCGCTTGGGCGGGCGCGACCGAACTCATCCCCTCCACTCTGGTCTTCTTCGCCAGCCCGGAGGCCGCGGCGCCCTTTCTTTTGAGAGCCTTCAGGCCCTTGGCAAGCATCTGTGCTTCTTCGGCGTCCATGCCTAAAAAAAAAAAAAAAAAAAAAGAGAGAAGAGAGAAAAAGAAGAAAAAGAGAAAGAGTGCATAAAAAAGAAGAAAAGAAGGAGAAGTAGGAGAAAGCCTACAAGGAAGACTTCACCCGGACTCCTACGGGAGCCGGGTTCCGCCTTCAAGGAAGACTTCACCCGGACTCCTACGGGAGCCGATTCCTCCTACAAGGAAGACTTCACCCGGACTCCTACGGGAGCCGGGTTCCGCCTACAAAGAAGACTTCACCCGGACTCCTACGGGAGCCGGGCTCCGCCTACAAGGAAGACTTCACCCGGACTCCTACGGGAGCCGGGTCCCAACGCTAGGGAAGACTTCACCCGGACTCCTACGGAGTCGGGTCCCAATGCCAGGGAAGACTTCACCCGGACTCCTACGGGAGCCGCGGTTCCGCCTACAAAGAAGACTTCACCCGGACTCCTACGGGAGCCGGGTTTCGCCTACAAAGAAGACTTCATCCGGACTCCTACGGGAGCCGGGTTCCGCCTACAAGGAAGACTTCACTCGGACTCCTACGGGAGCCGGGTTCCGCCTACAAGGAAGACTTCACCCGGACTCCTACGGGAGTCGGGTTCGCGTACAAAGAAGACTTCACCCGGACTCCTACGGGAGCCGGGCTCCGCCTACAAGGAAGACTTCACCCGGACTCCTACGGGAGCCGGGTCCCAACGCCAGGGAAGACTTCACCCGGACTTCTACGGGAGCCGGGTTCTGCCTACAAAGAAGACTTCACCCGGACTCCTACGGGAGCCGGGTTCCGCCTACAAAAAGACTTCACCCGGACTCCTACGGGAGCCGGGTTCCGCCTACAAAGAAGACTTCACCCGGACTCCTACGGGAGCCGGGT
The DNA here is from genome assembly GCF_000442705.2 of Elaeis guineensis. NCBI lineage: Eukaryota > Viridiplantae > Streptophyta > Magnoliopsida > Arecales > Arecaceae > Elaeis > Elaeis guineensis. Next base: position 86,134,099 of record NC_025998.2, read on the forward strand.
TCCGCCTACAAAGAAGACTTCACCCTAACTCCTACGGGAGCCGGGTTCCTCCTACAAGGAAGACTTCACCCGGACTCCTACGGGAGCCGGGTTCTGCCTACAAGGAAGACTTCACCCGGACTCCTACGGGAGCCGGGTTCCGCCTACAAGGAAGACTTCACCCGGACTCCTACGGGAGCCGGGTTCCGCCTACAAAGAAGACTTCACCCGGACTCCTATGGGACCTGGGTTCCGCCAACAAAAAAAACTTCACCCGGACTCCTACGGGAGCCGGGTTCTGCCTACAAAGAAGACTTCACCCGGACTCCTACGGGAGTCGGGTTCCGCCTACAAGGAAGACTTCACCCGAACTCCTACGGGAGCCGGGTTCCGCCTACAAAGAAGACTTCACCCGGACTCCTACAGGAGCCGGGCTCCGCCTACAAGGAAGACTTCACCCGGACTCCTACGGGAGCCGGGTCCCAATGCCAGGGAAGACTTCACCCGGACTCCTACGGGAGCTGGGTCCCAACGCCAGGGAAGACTTCACCCGGACTCCTACGGGAGCCGGGTTCCGCCTACAAAGAAGACTTCACCCAGACTCCTACGGGAGCCGGGTTTCGCCTACAAAGAAGACTTCACCCAGACTCCTACGGGAGCCGGGTTCCGCCTACAAGGAAGACTTCACCCGGACTTCTACGGGAGCCGGTTCCGCCTACAAGGAAGACTTCACCCGGACTCCTACGGAGTCGGGTTCCCCTACAAGGAAGACTTCACCCGGACTCCTACGGGAGTCGGGTTCCGCCTACAAGGAAGACTTCACCCGGACTCCTACGGGAGCCGGGCTCCACCTACAAGGAAGACTCCACCCGGACTCCTACGGGAGCCGGGTTCCACCTACAAGGAAGACTCCACCCGGACTCCTACAAGGAAGACTTCACCCGGACTCCTACGGGAGCCGGGTTCCGCCTACAAGGAAGACTTCACCCGGACTCTTACGGGAGCCGGGCTCCATCCATGACTTATGCAGTGGGGGTTAATGGTGGTGAAACCCGACCGCCTAACAAGATCGGATGAAGAGAAAAAGCCCCTATCCCCCGACGACGTCTGCATCAAACAAGTCAAACGACAAGAAAGGTTCAGCAGACAACAATATCAGTGCGATGCGTGGACGAGGTAACACAAAATGCTCTTCTTTCCATTTCCGATATACACACTACAAGGTCGGGACGGCCAAGGAAAGAAGGACAAAACGACAAAAAGGAAGTAACTACATGATAAGACATAAAGACAAAAGAGCTCTAAGGAGGCCCTGCTCCCTCCGACCTAGGGTTATCTGCTCCATCCCTCAACCAGGACTGCCTCAGGTTCTCTATTGCTTCTTCTAGTTCTTCCCTCTTCCGCAGTGCATCCTGGAGCGCCTGACGAAGTTGCTGGCTCTCAGCCTCCGCTTCTCGATGCCACTTCCGCAAAACTTCGAACTCTGCCTCCGCGTCTGTGACGGCCTGCCGCTCAAGTGTTAGTTGGATCTTCACTTGTTGCAGCTCGGCTGTCTTCTCCCCGAGGGAGACAGAAATCCCTTCAATAGTGCCTCTCAGGGCTTGGAGCTCTTCGGAATCTTGGGCGGAAGTAAGCTGCGCCCTATTAGCCAGCTGCCTCTGGAGACGGACGACCTCGTCAGCCGCCGTCCGGAATCTCCCTTTATACTCTTCCACTTGCCGGCGCCAGCTGGCCCGCTGCACGTCGTGGCTCATCTCGGCATCTTGGAGCTGCTTTTGAAGGTCGGAGACCTTCTGTGACCACTTCTATCCATCATCGACCCGGGCCAAGAGCCGGGATGAGTTTCCTTCCAGCTGGCCGATCTTCCTCTTCGCAGCTGACAGTTCCACCTTAAGGGCGCTGATCCTGGCTTCTTGAGCCCAAATTCGGTCGCTGGTGCTCTTCTTGCATTCCTCGAGCTCCTTCGTGAAGTTCGCCTTCCTCCGGCTGTAATCCATGATCGCCTTCACATGGAGACTCCGAAAGTGGGCGGCCTCAGCGGCGGCTTCAGAATGGCCTTCTCTTGATTTGCGGAGCTCGCCTTTCGTCTTCTTTAACTTCTTCGTCAAGTGAAGGACCTCCTTTTTCAACTGCTGGATTGTTGATTTCAGCGGGACCCCCAGGGGCAAAGGGAGTGCTTCAACAGGGCACTGCCATCGAAAGATGCAAGCATCAAAGATCGACTCATTGCAAGAGGAAAAGCAGAAAGAAGGAGGAGGGGGAAGGAGAAGCCATCCATAACAAGAAATTCGACTTTATTGATTGAATAATTTTGAAGACAAACAGAAAGGAAATATGGCGACAAAATAAGGGCACAAGATCAGAGGTCTCAGACCTCAGGGGCAGGAGGTGGAGAACTCGGCGCGGGGGGTGCGACCGTGGTGGCGGCGGACGAGGGGCCGGCCTCGTCTTCAGACTCCTCAAGAAAGCCGAGATCGAGTTCGGGGTATTTGCTGGCCACCTTCTATTGGCAGAGCTCGAACCCCTTGGTGAACGCCTCCTGGCCGAACTGGACATTCAGGTCCCTCATCTCCGCGGAGGCTTTGAATTCCTCCACCGCAAGGGCCTTGGCCTCCGAGACCAGGACCGGAGCTTGCTCGACCAAATGGGCGACCTCGGCTCTGGGCGACCTCGGCCTCTGCCTTCCTCGCTGACTCCTCCAAGATCCATCTCTCCTCTTCCCGGGCTTGCCTTTCTCTTTCTAGGGTCTCCTGGAGGGCGACTACTTCGGCCGTCTTCGCTTGGAGGCGAGCAACCTCGGCTTGGCAGCGTTCCTCCGCCTGAAGGAGGTCCCTCCTCATGCGGCTCGTCGCCTCGACATAGGCGAAGAGCTGGTGCCCAATCTATAAGGATGGATAGAGAATTACGACAAAGGCCGAGTGATCGTGTAAATAAATATCCACTTACCTCGAGGAAGGACCCCAAAGAGTCCCAAGCCCACTGCTCAAGATCGGCGCGGTCGATCCTCTCCACGATGTCGGACAGGATGCAGCCATCGAGCAGCCGCCTGATCAAGTCCCTATCATTGAAGGGGTTCTCCGATCCCTCCTCAGAGCAGACAGACTCGTCTGCAGCAGCTCGGTGGCTACTCGCCCTGCGAGCCACCAATTTCCTCCTCCTCCCCACGGCGGGCACCTCCGTGGGGCGAACCCCCAGAGCGGGGGCCCCAGTCGGCGGGCTCCTCGAGGAAGCTCGGGGAGCCACTGGCTCGGCATCTGAAGGAATGTCGATGGCCGGGGCCGCCTGGATAGGCGCGGCCAAGCTCGTCTCCTCCGCCCTAGCCCTCTTCGTCGATCCGGAGGCCGCCGCGCTCTTTCTCTTTTGAGCTCTCATGCCCTTAGCGAGCATCCGCGTTGCTTCGGCGTCCATTGCTAAAAAAAAAAAAATGATGAGAAAAGAAAAAAGGAGAAGGAAGAAGAAAAAGGGAAAAAGAAGCAACACCGATCAATCAAGAGTCAAAAAAAAAAAAAAAAAAAAAGAAGAAAGAAAGAAAAAGAAGAGAGTGGGAAGGAAAAAGAGGTAAAGAGAAGAAGAAGAGGAAGGCAAGAAAAGAAAAGATAAGATGAATACTCGCTGGATCCTGAGGGCTCAGGCTGATGTTGAAAAGAAGCTGCTCCCTCAGAAGATTAGGAAGGGAAGGAGCGGGATAAGTTAGAAGCTTCTGGGCGGCCTGGAGGTCGTCCTCCCCCAGGCTGGGAGCCCGGCGGGCAGAATCCCTCAGAGAACCCCAAGGGGGCAGGCCCAGTTCTAAGGTCGGGCAGTGGATGAAGAGGTATTTCCCCTTCCAATTGTGAATCGAAGAAGGGGCGCCCTTCAGCAACCCCTTCTTACCAAACTGGGGGGAGAAGTACCACCAGTCCTTCGCCGAAGGATGGCGTTTGAAGGTATAAAAATGCCTAAACAAGGAGAGGGACGGCTGAACCTCGACTATGTGGCAGAGGGAGAGAAACCCTATCAGAAACCTAAAGGAGTTCGGGGCCACGGAAGCGAGAGAGATGTCCAAGAAGTGGAAGAAGGCAGCGACAAAGGCAGGAAGCGAAAGCCGGAGTCTGGCACGGAACGCTTCCTGATACAAACAGAAGCGACCGGGAGGAGGAGTGCTGGCCTGGTCAGAGGGGCCAGGTAGCTCCAGATCGTACTCCGGAGGAACCCCATACCGAACCCTTATCAGAAGGAGTTCCTCCGAAGTTGTCGAACATGGAATAACGCCCGATGCAAAAACCGGGCGAGGCCCAGCCCCGGATGCGGGTTCGTCCACAGAGACATGGACCTGGGGGTTTGAAGCAGAAGAACTCTCGGAACTGTCGGGAGCAGAAGAGCCAGAGGATATTTTGAGTAGTTTCGAAGGGAGGATCTAAAGGACCCTAAAAAGACGGACCGAAAGGGGAACGAGAGGCCGAAGGCTAACTCGGAGAGAGGCACAAAGGTAACGGTGAGAGGAGAAGCCCCTAGGCAGTGAGAGAAAGGTTGGCACTAACCTATATTACTCTGAGGGACCTGGGGGACAAGAAACAGGAGGCGCCTACGGCTCGAGAAGACGCTCACTAAAGCAGGGCTCTCGAAGAGAAGACAGACACTAGCGAAAACTCAAGAATGGAGTAGGACGCCTAAAGGGGGGAGGACGGGTTTAAATAGACCCTGAGATCCGACGCCATAATGATCGCGAATCCCCCAGGCCAGTCCGCATCCAACACGTGTCCCACTCCCCCTAGCAGACGGCTAAAAGCGGCTGACGGTTGGCAGGATCATAATTGCGTCGTACCTAGGCCAGAGTACCTGCGGGATTTTTGAAGCGTCCCCTCGTACCGCTCCAATTCGAAAAGACTCCAGCACGCGCTCATTTAACGCCAAAATATCTGGAGGCGGCAGTGCGCAGGATTCGAAGGGACGGTTCCGGCTGTGCCCATCTCTCTCTGTACTTCCTTCATTTGAAATCCAAACTCGAAAGTAGGGGGACTGGTGTTGGGTATAAAATGCCCACAGCCGAAACCCTCAGCGGAATCGACTACAGGACAGCTTCGCCCGGACTCCTACGGGAGCCAGGCTCCGTCACCGACAACTCCAACGGTTACGAGCGGGACAACTCCGCCCGGACTCCTACGGGAGCCGGGCTCTGCCGCCGACATCAACCACAGGACAGCTCCGCCCGAACTCCTATGGGAGCCGGGCTCCGCCGCCGACATCAACCACAGGACAGCTCCGCCCGGACTCCTACGGGAGCCGGGCTCCACCGCCGACATCAACCACAGGACAGCTCCGCCCGGACTCCTACGGGAGCTGGGCTCCGTCACTGACAACTCCAACGGTTACGAGCGGGACAGCCCCGCCCGGACTCCTACGGGAGTCGGGCTCCACCGCCGACATCAACAATAGGACAGCTCCGCCCAGACTCCTACGGGAGCCGGGCTCCGTCGCCGACATCAACTACAGCATAGCTCCGCCCACACTCTTATGGGAGTCGGGCTCCACCGCCGACATCGACAACAGGACAGCTTCGCCCGGACTCCTACGGGAGCCGGGCTCCGTCACCGACAACTCCAATGGTTACGAGCGGGACAGCTCCGCCCGGACTCCTACAGGAACCGGGCTCCGCCGTCGACATCAACAACAGGACAGCTCCGCCCGGACTCCGCCGCTGACATCAACTACAGCACAGCTCCGCCCGGACTCCTACGGGAGCCGGGCTCCGTCGCCGACATCGACAACAGGACAGCTCCGCCCGGACTCCTACGGGAGCCGGGCTCCGTCACTGACAACTCCAACGGTTACGAGCGGGACAGCTCCACCCGGACTCCTACGGGAGCCGGGCTCCACCGCCGACATCAACAACAGGACAGCTCCGCCCGGACTCCTACGGGAGCCGGGCTCCGCCGCCGACATCAACTACAGCACAGCTCCGCCCAGACTCCTATAGGAGCCGGGCTCCGCCGCCGACATCAACAACAGGACAGCTCCGCCCGAACTCCTACGGGAGCTGGGCTCCGTCCCCAGCGTCGACCGCTGGTAAGTCTCGTCCGGACTCCTACGGGAGCCGGACTTCACCTTTGACTTTAATTGCAGGGAGACTTCGCCCGTACTCTTATGGGAGCCGGGCTTCATCCTCGACGCCAACAACTGCAGCCGCAAGCAGACTCCGCCCAGACTCCTACGGGAGCCTGGCTCCATCCTCAACGATGACTACTGGCCACCATAACGGCCACGATCCTACTCCACTTCCTGTGGCGGATTCCGCGCAGCTCCATCATTCCCTGACAGGCCGCAATAACCATCGCAGCTCTGCTCCACTTCCTGTGGCGGATTCTGCATAGCTCCACTACCCCCTGGCATGCCACAATAACGGCCACGAACCTGCTCCACCTCCTGCGATGGATACCGGGCGATTCTCCCATCCGCTGGCAAGTCACGACAACGGACGCTGCTCCACTCCTCGAAACTGATTCCACATGGCGAGCTGCGGTGATAGCCACGATTCCACTCCACTACCCTTCGCAATAAATTCCCCCTGACTATGGGCGGCCCACGACCAAACGGTTACAGACGTCGCCATCAATCCGTTACCTCCTCCGCCTATAAAAAGGGGGATCCAGATACGTTATTCTCGAAGCTCATTTTCTTATCTCAAAACTCTGCTAAATTCTCCGTTCGAGCACTCCATTCTTGTTGAGGTAGAGAACTGACTTGAGCGTCGGAAGGTCTTGCCGGAGCAACCCCACCTCCGGTTTAGACTTCCTTTGCAGGTCCCGGCGGCGACCGCGGCTTCCCCGACTCCAGCTTCTCCGACGTAAGCAGATTTTTGCACCAACACATCTCATGAATCAAAAATAGATCTAATTAACATACTTTCAGATCTGATACATCACATGTAATATCTAAAAAATAAGATTTAAATTGAACTATTCAAAATTAAATCTATTCTAGACAAGTTACTGAAACAATTCTACAACTAGTCTAGGCATGCAACAGATCAATTTTATAAAAAAATTAAAATTTTATTTTTTATTTTTTGATCTAATTATAATTCTTATAATATCAAAAAAATAGAGAATAAATTAAATTTAATTCATATTTTAATCTCATTAAAACATAAAACTTAAGACTGTTCATGGATTCAACTAATCCTAGTCTAGTCATGCATCTCATGCATGTTAGATCTTCTTAGATTTAATTTTAAATATTTTGATTTTAGATCTTATCATATCTGATGTGATATCTAAAATTTTTTAAATATTAAATAAATAAATATAAAATCAGATCTAAATTAGATCTGAAATTGAGCCATCAACCTGGCTCTGATACCAGTTGAAGGAAAAACAACCTTTTCTCTTTGTAGGATCTTCTAGATTTCATCAAATCTGGGATGGAATAATTTAAAAATTTTATCCTATGCTATTTCAGATCTAATATCTGTTAGATCTAATTTAATTATCTAATATTTAAAATCTAAAATTAAATCTAAAAGTATGAGAAGTATAGACATACCTCAAGGATAATCTAATTACCCTGTAGATGATCTCAGCACAGCCCGAGGTTCTGATGTAGCCATGCAAGCGCCTGACCTCTACCGGTATCCACTCAAGTAAGACCTAAAACATCTTCTCCTTAAAAATATACACTCTAAAAGTCAGATCTCTATTTGATTTGGAAGTGCTTTAGAACTCCTTCTGAAGTTGGAGCAGCAGCCTGTCGAAGATGTCCTGCAGCCTTCCTGTTCCAGGCATCAGCATGCCTTGGACCTTTGCCAGATGGATGTCCAACTCCTTGGACATGAAGAGGGGAGGGATATATTCAGATGGGATATGGAGAAGAGGAAGGGGGTAGCAGCTTTGATGGTTTTTCATAAAAACTTAAAACCCTAGACGCAGGTAGGGTTTATATAGACCCTACTGCGCTGCACAGTGCCACATCATTCGATCAATCAAAAAATTCTAATTAATTCTGAAAAAATTTTGATTAGTAGAGTGATGTCATCTGATCACATCAGATAAAAACCCCCACCCTCTATCTTATATTGGTGCCAACTTTGGATAAGCACAAGCAAGGGTTGGTGCCAAAGAGTCTATGTTAATCAGGACTCTTCATCCTTATCCATTTGGGGCGCCCACTTTAATCCAATTGGGCTCACACTATAATCTGATTATGACACTCAATTTAATATAGTTTTGGCATGTAGACACTCCATAAAAATCCTCCAATGAGCTCTCTTCAGTTTAAGATCTATATGTCAACATTTGACAAATGTCCTAAAATGAAATTGGCAGGTGACAGGAATTAGCAGGTGTTTGTCTTAAATTCATCTCATGAATTAAGACAAGCCTTTTTTGAGCTGGACAAGCTTCATTTAGACTAAGAGAATTTTTTTTAAGATTCTCTGGATGAGTCAAATCACATTTGGCTCAGTAGAGACAGAAAAGATTACACGAGGAGAAAGTTAGGCTTAATCGAGTGCTAGCACGATTTCCTTGAACCTAATTGGATCTAATCCAAATTAATTGAGCTAGCCCAATTGATGACATCCAAATCTTAATCATTGTTAGTGTGACCCAGTTAGGTTCAATTCTATATGGTAACGAGACATGTCATGATCTCATCATCGACATCATCGAAACTTCTTTTGATGGACCAGAACTCTTCTGATTCATATAATTAGAATGATCGATCATCCAGATCATTCTAATTGCTCCCAAAATCTACCAGTGACACCTAACAATATATGGGGCAACCCATCAGAACTGAAGATGAACCTCTCGTGCAGCTACCTGTGTGATTGAGTTCCTCTATCATGTGTCCCGACTGAATTAGGGTTAAGGTGAACTCGTCAAACCCAACATCAGTCATATGAATCAATCGATCGATCCAAGTCTGATGTGAAACACCAATGAAAAACTTTTTTCCATTATTTCACTCTACCATGGCCATGGGTTTAAGGACTCGATCTTTCGATCACCATAGGATTACTTTCATCTACCGAGGTTGATAGATCCCATCTTGTTGCGATCTGGTTCCTACAATGAATATGCTACAGCCAACATACACCTCAGGGTTCCGAATGACTAGAAGACCGAGTTATGGTATAGTCAAACTATAATACACTCAAGGTGAACTATCGATGCACCTCAGATCAAAGAACTAGACACACAACAGTAGCATCGAGCTAGTCATCGACGAGAAGGTAGACTTCCTTATGACTGCTCGAGGTGGTCATGCTCAGTACTCTCGTTCTCAATGAATACCTGTACTCTCACTTCGGTATCTCCACATCATAGACTCAAGACACATCTATCCTAAGAAAGCGATCGTACACCAACCTTCCAGATCGATCACCATCCTTGTGATGATCCTATGATCAGGAGCTATTTATGAGTTAGTTATGTAAATTCATGCCTTAAATTTTAACTCTTGAAAATATGAATTGACATTCCTACTAACTCAAAGGATGTATCATAGACACAATGTACACAATGTGATAGAAGAATAATCCATTTATTGATTTATAGTCAAAATTATAAATTTATCCTTAGATTTGTACAGGAATGTGTCAGCCAATCTGGCATCTAGGGCACACATCTAACAAACTCCCACTTGACCTAATGCCAATTGGCTACATATCTAAGTCCCATCTTCTCAAGGTGGGCTTCAATTTTTTGTTGGTCCAATGGCTTTGTCAGTGGGTCTGCCACATTGTCTGTGGAGTCGACTCTCTTGACCTCGACATAATCCTTTTTGAGGTAATCATGGATCAGATGGAATCGCTGCTCGATGTGCTTGGACTTCTAGTGAGACCTTGGCTCCTTAGCTAGGGCTATGATGCCATTATTGTTACAGTAAAAAGGGATGGCATCCGATGACATCACTCCAAGCTCTGTGGCAAACTTCTGGTACCAGAATGCCTTATTCGCAGCTTCCGATGCAGCAATGTACTCTATCTCCATGATGGAATCAGCAATCACCATCTGCTTGAAACTCTTCTAGCTAACTTCACCACCATTGCAAATGAATAGACTCCCAGATGTCGACTTTCGATCATCTATATCAGACATAAAGTCTGAGTCTGTATATCCCTGAATCTGGAGTTCTCCATTCTCAAAGACTAGAAACATATCCTTAGTCCTTCTTAAGTACTTAAGGATACATTTCACAGAAGTCCAGTGCTCTTCATCTCGATTTGACTGATATCTACTTATGACACTTGCAGTATGGGCTATATCAGGTCGTGTACATAGCATGGCATACATGAGGCTCCCTATTGTCGAAGCATAAGAGATTTTGCTCATGCGTTCAATCTCCTCAGGTGTGCTAGGGCACATCTTCTTGGAGAGATGAATGCCATGTCTAAAAGGTAATAAACCTCTTTTGGAGTTTTCATGCTAAACCTTTTTAGCACCTCCTCTATGTACATCTTCTGTGAAAGTCCGAGCATCCTATTTGGTCTATCTCTATAGACCTTAAAACCTAGTATAAAGGATGCCTTTCCTAGATCATTCATAAAGAACTCCTTAGACAATCATACTTTGACTGAGGTCCACATGGGAATGTCATTTTCAATTAGGAGGATGTCATCTATGTACAATACAAGGAGGATAATTACGCTCCCACTGACCTTTCTGAACACACATGGTTCCTCCTCATTCTTGATGAAACCAAACATTTTGATCACATCATTGAAATGAGTATTCCAGCTCCGAGATGCTTGTTTAAGTCCATAAATAGATCTTTGCAGCTTGCAGACCTTGTGATCATCATCACAGGATGTGAAACCAATTGGCTATTCCATATAGATATCTTCCTCAAGATGTCTATTTAAGAACATCGTTTTCACGTCCATCTGCCATATTTCATAATTGAAATAGGCTGCAACAGCAAGCAATGTGCGGATGGATTTTAGCATGGCTACGGGTGAGAAGGTATCCTCATAGTCAATGCCTTCACGCTGACTATAACCTTTCACTACGAGCCTAGCTTTGAATGTCTCCATATTTCCATCTGCACCTATCTTTCTCTTGAAGATCCATTGACACCCAATAGGTACAATACCTTCAGGTGGATCTACCAAGGTCCAATCTTGGTTTGAGTGCATCGAGTCAATTTCTGATCTCATTGCCTCTAACCATTTCTCAGAGTCGATATCTGATATCGCCTCATCATAGGTCTTGGGATCATCACCATGAACCCTATTTTTTGTGAAAAACATTTCCTTTACATCCTTTTGTATGGTACCTAAGTACCTTTCAGGAGGATGGGAAACCCTAGTCGATCTACAAGGTGAAAGAGGTTGTGTTAGGACTGGTTCTGATTGATTTGGTTCCTCAGGTTCTTTAGCTCGTTGCTCTTGGGAGAGATTCTCCTTGAGCTTAATTATTCTTTCGATGCCACCATCTTGAATAAAATATTTTTCAAAAAAAATAGCATTTTTACTCACAATCACATTATGGTTTTTCAGAATATAAAAATAGTACCCTAATGACTCTTTAGGATATCTTATGAATCAAGCTCTAAAAGATCTGAACTCTAATTTGTCCGTCTGCTATCTCTTGACATGAGCCGGACAACCCCAAATTCTGAGATGATTCAGACTTGACTTCTTACCATGCCATATCTCATACGGTGTGGTAGGAATGATTTTAGATGAAACCCTATTCAATACATAAATTACTGTCATGAGATAATGTCCCCAAAAAAAATCAGGGAGGTCTGTGAAGCTCATCATGGAACGGACCATATCTAATAGGATCCAATTTCTCCGTTCTGAAACCCCATTGGGTTGAGACGTTCCAGGTGGAGTCCATTAAGAGACTATACCATTGTCCTTAAGATAGTCTAGGAACTCCTGACTAAGGTATTCACCTCCTCGATCTGATCGAAGAACCTTAATGAGCTTTTCTATTTATTTTTCTATCTCATGTCTGAATTCTTTGAACCTTTCAAAAGCTTCAGACTTGTGTTTCATTAGAAACACATACCCGTACCTAGACATATCATCGATAAAGGTAATGAAATAGATATAGTTGCCTCTAGCCGGCACATCAAATGGGCCGCACACATCCGTATGTACTAGGGCAAGTAGGTCTATGGCCCTTTCCCCATGTCCCACAAAAGGAAGCTTGGTCATTTTGCCTTGAAGGCATGATTCATAAACTGGATATGACTCGAAAGTCAACGGACTCAATAGCTCAGATTTCTCTAATTTGTTAACCCTATCTTTCGCTATATGACCAAGCCTTAGGTGCCACAGATACCTATTATTTAGACTATCTCTAGGCCTTTTAATTCTTATGACATTCATATTTTGCTCGATATTAAATACAGATACATCAATATGTAGCTGATAGAGACCGTTAATAAGAAAACCATCTGCAACTTTATTATTTTCATAAAATATGTTACAATGGTCTTTATGAAATCTAATCACAGAGCCGTCTTATGCTAAACATGAAACAAAAATCAAATTTTTGCTTGCTGCAGGCACATAATAAAAATCTCTAAGAAATAAATCTAATCCTAATGGTAATCACAGAGGGTAGGTTCCTATGGCCACAGCAGCAACTCTTGCTCCATTCCTGATGTGTAGGATCATCTCTCCATCCCTCAGCCTCCTGCTCTCCTCAAGATCCTGCATAGAAGTGCACAAATGAGCACTAGAACCAGAGTCAAGTACCCAACTAGATGCAGAAGAAACTGTAAGGTTAGATTCTAAAATGAGCATACCTCCAGAAGGACCATCCTTCTTGTTCTTCAGGGTGGCAAAGTACTGAGGACAGTTTTGCTTCCAATGGCCGTCTGATTGGCAGTGAAAATATTTTTCCTTATCAGCAGCCTTCTTCTTTGATTCTGTCTTTTTTTTCTTGCCATCCACCTTCTACTTCTTCACAGACTTCTTTTTCTTTTCAAAAGGCTTTCTCTTGGAAGAAGTCCACTCCATAGTAAGAACTGAGCCTTTTGAACCCTTAATAGAGAGCTCAATCGTAACCAGCATGTTTATTAACTAGACCAAGGTACACTGTATCTTATGCATATGGAAGTTCATGATGAACTGATCATATGCATCGGATAAGGACTGAAGGATCACATCAATCTAAAAATCCTTGTCTAAGATGATATCGAGCTTCTCAAGCTCCTCAAGATCCTTGATCATTGTCAAACAATGATCTTGGACTGACTGCCCATCACGCATTTTAGTCTTAAAAAGTCTTTGATAGACTTGATACTTGGCCGCGCGACTCTGTTCACCAAACAACTCTTATAGGTGAGCCAACATTTGGTGGGTAGTCAAAATGTTCTCATGTTGGTGCTCCAAGTCATCAGACATTGCACCCAACATGTAGTACCTTGCTTTGTTATCATCATCCGTCCACTTTTCCAGAGATGCTCTCTGTTCAGCAGTCGAACGTGCTGGCATGGCAGGTGGGTCCTGGTTCAAGATATGAGTCAATTTTTTGGAACCCAAAATAATTTTGTAGTTCCTCAACCAGTCCTTGAAATTAGATCCAGTCAATCTGTGGGTGTCTAGTATTTTGGTCAGGGGGTTTGAGGCAGACATGTTTCCTGTAGAGAGTCAAAAGTTTCTAGTTAGATTTTATAATTAGACTTAATCAATTTGTTTAGGGGTTTCATTTTTAAAGAAATCAGGCTCCCACTATTTTCTCAGATCCCTACACTCCCTTAGTAGAGATGTGAAAATCTTCGTGATCAGTGATTTCTAGTGGGTGGTGCGGTCTCATCGATTGGCTCACCACCTTACCTAACAGTTATTGGTGATGGGTCAATCGATGAGTGGACAACTCTTGTCCAATGATTCTCTAATCATGGTGCACCCAAAACTTGATCTCTAATTCATGAAGCTTACCGTGTCCGGAATATTACTTCAATCCTTAGTTAAGTCAGACCCACCATTTGCATAAACTAGATTCCTGATTGGGTCCCTGACCATATCCAAAATATTGAGCTCAATCCATCTTCTAATTCGTAGCATCCAATGCCTAATGGACATGGTTGCATCTTTCTGATGCAACTGAGCCACTGTAACCAGTCGAGAAAAATCAACTCCGGAAAGGGCCCACACATCCACAATGGTGGAAGACCTAGACTTAAATTTTCTTAGGAAGATTTGATTTAGATCTCATTAAACTTGACTTGACAAAGTCATAACAATTATGACTAACCTAGTGGCATGGGTTAGCTCGAATTGTTAGCCACCTCCAATCAGAACTGTGTCGATACATATGGCCAGATAAGTGAGATCAGTGGAAGGGATATGCCATTAACTTGGCAAGAACGCATTCGAGTCAAGTAGCTCTCAATTAAAAACCAGTTGGTCGTATCTGTCCAACTTACCTTAGACACCAAATTATCGAACCAAAACTAATTGGATTAGCCTACAATCCAGGCTCTAACCACTAAGCCAAATTAGGTCTTAACTTGATCGAGTCATATCTAAATGTGATTCAACCTTGATGCAGACTTAATCCTATTAGGCTGGTTAATTATTAGCTTTCATGATCCCACCTAACCAACTCTTGATTCGGTTTGATCAACTGCTAGACCTAATTGAGCTACCCAAGCCCGAACCTAATTTTATGAAAATATCTTAGATCTGAAATTCTCAAATTTAGACCAAATTGATTTCATAAACTTAATTCATTAATTATGTTTGGGTTTATAAACAAAGTATGTAAAATAAATCCTAGGATTTTGCAGAAAAGTAAGTTTTTGATTTCTGATTAAAGATGAACGTGCGGCACCCCTACACGTCATATGAACACCCCATTGAATGGAAAGAGAGGGTCTTAAAATTTTACTTTGTTCTTATGATCAGATGGCCATGAGGAACACCTTAATCAAAAATATAAATTTAACTACAAAACTAGTTAGATCTAAATTTACATATCTCATATACAATTTAAGATCTAACTAATACATGCTTTGCATACATCTCATGTATCAAAAATTGATCTAATTAATATGCTTTCAGATCTGATATATCACATGTTATATCTAAAAAATAAAATTTAAATTAAACTATTCAAAATTAAATCTATTCTAGACAAGTTACTGAAATAATTCTACAACTAGTCTAGGCATGCAACAGATCAATTTTATAAAAAAATTAAAATTTTATTTTTTATTTTTTGATCTGATTATAACACTTATAATATCAAAAAAACAAAAAATAAATTAGATTTAAATCATATTTTAATCTCATTAAAACATAAAACTTAAGACTGTTCATGGATTCAACTAATCCTAATCTAGTCATGCATCTCATGCATGTTAGATCTTCTTAGATTTAATTTTAAATATTTTGATTTCAGATCTTATCACATCTGATATGATATCTAAAATATTTTAAATATCAAATAAATAAATATAAAATCAGATCTAAATTAGATCTGAAGCTGAGCCATCAACCTGGCTCTAACATCAGTTGAAGGAAAAACAACCTTTTTTCTTTGTAGGATCTTCCAGATTTCATCAAATCTGGGATGGAATAATTTAAAAATTTTATCTTACACTATTTCAGATCTAATATCTATTAGATTTAATTTTATTATTTAATATTTAAAATCTAAAATTAAATCTAAAAGTATGAGAAGTATAGACATACCTCAAGGGTAATCTGATTACCCTATAGATGATCTCAGCACAGCCCGAGGTTCTGATATAGCCACGTAAGCACCTGGCTTCTACTAGTATCCACTCAGGTAGGACCTAAGATATCTTCTCCTTACAAATATATGCTCCAAAAGTCAGATCTTTATCTAATTTGGAAGTGCTTCAGAACTCCTTCTGAAGTTGGAGCAGCAGCCTGTCGAAGATGTCCTGCAGCCTTCCTGTTCCAGGCATCACCACGCCTTGGACCTTTGCCAGATGGATGTCCAACTCCTTGGACGTGAAGAGGGGAGGGAGATCTTTAGATGGGATGTGGAGAAGAGGAAGGGGGGCAGCAGCTTTGATGGTTTTTCACAAAAATATAAAACCCTAGGCACAGGCAGGGTTTATATAGACCCTACTGCGCTGCACAGTGCCACATCATTCGACCAATCAAAAAATTCTAATTAATTTTGGAAAAATTTTGATTGGTGGATTGATATCATCTGATCACATCAGATAAAAATCCCCACCCTCTCTCCTATGTTGGCACCAACTTTGGATAAGCACAAGCAAGGGTTGGCGCCAAAGAGTCCATGTTAATCAGGACTCTTCGTCCTTATCCATTTGGGGCGCCCGCTTTAATCCAATTGGGCTCATGCCATAATCTGATTATGAAACCCAATTCAATGTGGTTTTGGTATATGGACACTCCATAAAAATTCTCCAATGAGCTCTCTTTAGTTTAAGATCCATATGTCAACATTTGACAGATGTCCTAAAATAAAATTGGCAGGTGACAGGAATTAGCAGGTGCTTGTCTTAAATTCATCTCATGAATTAAGACAAGCCTTTTCTGAGCTAGACAAGCTTCATTTAGATTGAGAAAAACTTTTTCAAGGTTCTTTGGATGAGTCAAATCACATTTGGCTCAGTAGAGACAGAAAAGATTACACGAGGAAAAAGTTAGGCTCAATTGAGTGCTAGCACGATTTTCTTGAAGCTAATTGGATCTAATCCAAATCAATTGAGCTAGTCCAATTGATAACATTCAGATCTTAACCCTTGTTAGTATGACCCAATTAGGTTCAATTTTATATGGTAATGAGATATGTCATGATCTCATCATCGACATCATCAAAACTCCTTTCGATGAACCAGAACTCTTCTGATTCATTCAATTAGAATGATCGATCATCAAGATTATTCTAATTGCTCCTAAAATCCACCAGTGATATCTAGTAGTATATGGTGGCAACCCATCAGAACTGAAGATGAACCTCTCGGTGCAGCTATCTGTGTGATTGAGTTCCTCTATCATGAGTTTCGACTGAATTAGGATTAAGGTGAACTCGTCAAATCCAACATCAGTCATATGAATCAATCGATCGATCCAAGTCTGATGTGAAACTCCAATAGAAAACTCTTTTTCATTATTTCACTCTACCATGGCCATGGGCTTAAGGACTCGATCTTTCGATCACCATAGGACTACTCCTCTCATCTATCGAGGTTGATAGATCCCATCTTGGTGTGATCTGGTTTTTACAATGAATATGCTACAGCCAACATACATCTCAGGGTATCGAATGGCTAGGAGATTAAGTTATGGTGTAGTCAAATTATAACACACTCAAAATGAATTGTCGATGCACCTCAGGTCAAAGAACTAGACACACAACTGCAGCATCGAGCTAGTCATCGATGAGAAGGTAGACTTCCTTATGACTGCTCGAGGTGGTCATGCTCAGTACTCTCATTCTCAATGAATACCTGTACTCTCACTTCGGTGTCTCCACACTGTAGACTCAAGATATATTTATCCTAAGAAAGCGATCGTACACCAATTTTTTGGATCGATCACCATCCTCATGATGATCCTATGGTCAGGAGCTGTTTATGAGTTAGTTATGTAAATTCATGCCTTAAATTTTTAACTCTTGAAAATATGAATTGATATTCCTACTAACTCAAAGGATGTATCACAGACATAATGTACACAATGTGATAGAAAAATAACCCATTTATTGATTTATAGTCAAAATTATAAATTTATCCTTAGATTTGTACAAGAATGTATCAGCCAATCTGGCATCTAGGACACACATCTAACAAAAAATCTTTATGGGTTTTTCGATCTATTTTTCTACTTCATGTCTGAATTTTATGAACTTTTCAATAACGTCAGACTTTTGGTGCATCAGATACACAAACCCATACTGTGAATAATCATCAGTAAAGATTATAAAGTAGATATAGCTACCCCTAGCTTGTACATCAAATGGACCACACACGTCAGTGTGTACTAGGGCTAATATCTCAGTGGCCCTTTTTTCTTATCCCACAAAGGGTAGTTTGTCTATTTTTTCTTGAAGACATGATTCACAGATTGAATAAGATTTAGAAGTCAATGATCCAAGAAGACCATCTTTCTTTAATTTGATGAGTCTGTCTTCTCCAATATTGCCTAGCTTAAGGTACCACAAATACTTTTGATTGATCCTATCTCTAGATCTCTTAGACCCTATGTCATTCACTATTTGTTCGTTAATGTTTACACTTGCATCTGTATGCAAATAGTAAAGATCGTCAATCAAGAAAGCACGTGCCATAAGTTTATTTTCAAAATAAATAGAACACATGTCTTTATTGAAATAAAATTTGTAATTATCCTGTACCAATACAAAGATAGAAATCAAATTTTTATTGGCTACAGATACATAGAAACAGTATTTTAAAAGCAAACTAAATTCTAATAGTAGTCGCAGAGGATAGATTCCAACGGCCATAGCAGCAACCCTTGCTCCATTGCTGACTTAGAGAGTGATCTCACCTTCCCTCAGTCTCCTAACTTCTTTAGAACCCTACATTGAAGTACACAAATAAGCACTTGAACTAGAATCAAGAACCCAATTAGAAGAAAAAGAAACTATTAGATTAGTTTCAATAACGAACAACTCAGATGTACCTTCAGAAGGCCCATCCTTCTTCCTACTCTTGACAGTCATCAGGTAGGCCAGACAGTTCCTTCTCCAGTGGCCTTCGATATTGTAATAGAAATATTTTTCTTTATCATCAGCTTTCTTCGAAACCTATTTTTTGGGCTTGGCCTCGTTCTTTTGCTTCTTTGCAGGCTTTTTCTTCTTCTTGAAAGAAGAGTTTGGGAAAATGTGTCCTAAAGCCAATCATCTAGGTTGTAGATGATTGTGCTCCACATAAGTATATGAATTATAAAATGATAAATGTTATCTAGCAGATTCATCATAAGGAATACATTTTCTAAAATAGAACTCATATATTATGATGAAGTCCTTAGAACTACTTTTAAAATGATAAAGGAGGATTTGTCATATGGTTCTTAAATCCTGCTCATGATCAAATGATACAATTATTACAAGGATGATAACTATATCAAGTTTAGGTCGTTGTGTGCCATATTAGTTGGTTGTCCTCCTAACCAAGATGTGTGGTGACATGAGTATGATATACGGGTGATATGTAGGAGTATATTTCATCGAGCATGATCTCTTCTGGAGCACTCTACTATCAAAGATTGCTCTGATGGGTATGGGTATATGTGTCTCTCGAACCTGAGGCTGTCTCGGTGACTTACAAGCAACTCACTGTGCTTTGATGCTGGACTATCTGAATTTCTAATTCGATGATGAAAGATTTTTGAATATAGTCAAGTACTTGTGAAGTCTGAGTGTGAGTCAAGATAGGATTGACCGCTCCAAGTAAAATAAAAATGATGCATCATTGTGTTTTAATTCAGCAAAACTTTGGCCAAAGTAGTCCTAGTGAGGAGTCACAAGATTTTTGAGATTGAGACATAATGTGGATCACTCTTTTTGGATTGATAGTTTAATCTAAAGTCATCTTTGAGCATCAAGTATCAAAGAGATGAATTATACAATAACTATATCCACATGGATTCTAGATTGTTGCTAGGTATACATTCGACCTATCCGAACGTCGGATCTCATTGCTAAATAGTTACATCAATTAGTACAAGAATTATTCTTGTGCTATCAATTTAGGTTCGAACCTATGGGGTCACACACATAGAAGTACCTATCTGATCAAATAGCTGATCGCCGATTATGAATCATTGAAGGGTTTAATTATCAATTTAATTGATGATTAATCCTATACAAAGATTGTAATAAATTATTTACTAATGATTAGTAAATTAGAGAAATAATTAATTAATAATATGATTATTAATTATCTCAATTTGATTGAGTGATGGGGATTGAATTAGATCTAATTGAATTGGATTCAATTAGATTGGCTTTGGATTAATTGGATGCAGCCCTATTGAATAACAGGACTTATTCTAATTGATCTCAGAAATGCATGAATTTAAAATTATTCTAAATTAAATATAATTTAATTAGTTTTATATAGACTTGGATTGGATCTAACTATATAGAATAATAGGCTTCATTGGATCAAGCCTTAATATCAAATGAAGCACCTAATCTCCATTTTGAATCAATCCCTAAATCAATGGGATTTTAAAGTAACTAATTACAAATTCAATTGGGATCTAATAATTGGACTAGGATCTAATTAGTTAGTTTGTTATAACTAATTTCTAAGTTAGTTAAGATTCGATCCAAGAATTAGTTAGAATTTGACAAAGATCTTGAATCCTATTTGGAATAAGACTAAACCCAACCCCATGTTATCTTTATTCTCTACGCCCACTTCCTTTTAACATGAGATCCCACACCCTTTCTTTTGTGTGTGCCTCCTTATTTCATCTGTGAGAAAGAAGGGCATCTCCCCTTCTTTTCTTGTCGCCCAAAACAAAGAGAGGGCATCCAAGAGTTGGACGCCCCAAGATCTCTCTAGCAACATCCACTTTTTCCTCTTCTTCTTGGTATATTTTTTTGATCTTTTTTTAATAATTTTTGGCCATCAAAGAGAGTTTTTTCTGTTGGTTATACAATAGAAAATTGAAGAAAAAAATTTTTCCCAAGGAAAGAAAGATCAAGGAAGAAGAAGGATCTTCTTTCTTGCGTGCAGCTTTGAAGAAGAAGGAGTTCTTCTTCTAGATATTTTTTTATTTTTTTTTAAAATAAAAATCAGATTAGATATAAATTTTAACATATAGATTTAGAGGAGAAGTACTAAAAAAAATTGAGTTTGAGTTTGGGACTTCTTGAAGTTTTAGATCAAAGAAGAAGATGGATCTTCTTTCTTGTGCGCAGCCTTGAAGAAGAAAGAATTCTTCTTCTAGTTTTTTCTTTTATTTTTTTCTAAGATAAAAATTAGATTAGATCTAATTTTTAATATTCAAATTTAAAAAAAATATCAAAAAAAATTGATTGGGCATTTGGGGCTTCTTTGAGTTCTAAATCAAGAAGAAAAAGGGAGAAGAAGAGAGAACAATGGTTCTTCTCTTGGATCTCCCTTTTGAATTTTTTTAGATCTCAAGATTTTATATAATTTTTAATATAAATAATTAGATTAGATCTAATTTTTATCATAAAAAATTAGAGAATAAAAGTTCTTCTTAAGGGCGTGAAAGAAGAGAGAAGGTTCTCTCTTGTGCATGAGAAATTGAGAAGAAAGGATTCTTCTCTTGATCTCTATTGTAGAGATCAGATGCATTGATCCAGGAAGAATAGATGAGGGTCTCTTTATGCTTTAATTCCATTATGTTCCTATCAAATCAGTCAATGGATGGTGTCTTCATGCGTTAGTACTCTCAGAGAGATCGATCAGCATCAGGACTTCATGTGGATACCTATAGAGGTCGGACGCATGTGCGGCTGTCAAGCATCGTGAAGAATCATCTACTATGAATTTTGGATGCGGTGATTTGCTATCAATACTCAGGTATAAAGTTTTGCATTCAATCAATATTTAGATATGATCTAAATATAGATTAGATATGTTCTGTACTTGCTAAATTTTAGATTTCAGATGTACCTACATGCATATTAGTTCATATCATAGATTCTGTATGGTGATTTAGATTTAATCTATGCATGCATTATAGATTAAAATATTTAATTTATATATATGTTTCACTGTAAAATTTTAAAAATACATGCACATCACCCACCATGCTTTCCTTCAAATGGTGTCAGAGTCAGATTCATTATGACATAAACATATATACATGTAGGGTTGAAATCTAGATTTAGTAATATATGAGATGTGTTATGATCTGATTTTAGGTATGATTTAATGTAAAATTAGATCCAATACAATTTAGATTTGATCTAAATTTTTGCATATATGATATGTGAATTAGATTAGATGTTCTGAGTAGTAAAGTACTCAGATTGGGTAATCACCAGGCCGTCCGATCATAGGAGCAAGTAGGGTTATATGATCCTCTCTTCCCATTCAATGGGGTGCTCTTCATGGCATGTAGAGGTGCCATCGTGAGGTCCCATAAAGAAAAAAGTAAAAAGAGAAAACTTACTTTCTTGCAAAACTCTAGATCTTGAAACCTTAGGTGTTGTTGTCTGTGATACAAGTTATGAAGAAACTAGTTACATCTAATCTTAATTAATCAAAATTACTTTGATTGAAAATCATAAAAATTTAGATTTGATCTAAAAAATTTTATGATTTAATGTAAAAGATTTACATAAGAAATTATTTCATAACCTTAACCCATGTTGATGCTATACTTAATTAAGAATTAAAAATATATTTTAGATCTAGAATTATGATTAAAGATCTAATGATATTGTATAAAATATAGGGCATGGGTTAGCTCAAATCAAATCTTTTTAATTGGGTTAGACCTAAGGTTAGAATCAAAGACTTAATGGACTAGAAAGAGTAGTTGATCCAATCTAACCAATAGTTGATTTAGATTAGATCAAGAGTACTCTAGATCAAAAATAATAGTTGTAGTTGATTGAGTCTATGTCTTTGATTAAATCAAATGGATCTTGATTTAGATTCAAAAGCTGAGCCTGAGTCATTAGGCTGATTAGATTGCTAGGTGACTCGAGTTGACTCATATTGTTAAGGTTAATCAGTATGACTGATTTAGGTACCCTGGACCAACTTATTTCTAATCCTTCTCATGACTTGGTAAAGTCAGTGGAAGGATCTATGATATGCCAGTTGGACCCACTAGTCACTAATCCTTCTCATGACTTGATGAAGTTAGTGGGAGGATTATGACTTGTAGGTCAACTGATGTCCTCTAAGATATATTAACCAAATCCTCTAAATGATTAGATCCATAAAATGAGCTAGTTATGGAGATAATTAGATCATAGACTCCTATTAAGGTGCGTGACAATCAGTCTAATATTTTAAATAGGCATTGGAGGTGCCACACACCTGGTGTCTATTATGTATTGAATTATCATCCATTATATGACCATCTTATTGTATCTTCAGACCAATGCTCAGGTTGGTCGAGCCACACTCAGGTCTGGACATCTGTTTTGTTTGATGCACTTGATGTTGTCATATTAATAATTGGACCTAATCAAAATTTTTAGTGGAGGCACCACACGCCTATTGAAGGGATGCCTGGGGCAAAATTTGATTGCTAAAAATTATTTGAAGAAATAATTAGTTGTGAACCTACCCAAGGATGCACTAGGATTGACCGAGCCACACTCGGGCTTGAATACAGTCTGTGTGGATTCTAGCACCTACTAAAGAATTAAAGTAATTCTTCAGATTGGAGGTAGAGGCTACCAATTCATATAAAATAGTGAGAGAACGTTTAGACTAAAGTCCAAATTTTTAGACTTAAAATAATTCATATACTAAAGATCAATTATTCTCTTTTCAAAAATAGCTAAAAAATTATCGTTCTATTCATTGTTAGATGGTGACAATATTATCAGACCTAACTTCGATAGTCAGTATCAGAAATTGAATATAGTTTTTGAGCAAATTTATCAAGAAATCTCAGGCTAACCCAAACAGGCTTAAAAAAAAATCAGCAAATGGTTGCTGGTCAAGATAGTTATATGATAATTCTTTGAAGTTTCTCTATTAATAATTCTA
Source organism: Elaeis guineensis (assembly GCF_000442705.2). Taxonomy (NCBI): domain Eukaryota; kingdom Viridiplantae; phylum Streptophyta; class Magnoliopsida; order Arecales; family Arecaceae; genus Elaeis; species Elaeis guineensis. The sequence goes on from NC_025998.2 coordinate 86,157,703, forward strand.
CTATCAGGATATAGGATACCGATAGTATAAGTCATGTTTGCAAATAATTGTAAAAGACTTCAGGATAGTATAAGGTTTGAAAATGGCAAGAGAGTCCTGAATGCAAGACATGGAAGTCTGTTCCAGTTTTAATATTAGGAATCATCGAGCTTGTTCTCAATCCTAAAGATGTCATTTTTAGTGATTGTCACTATTATCCAATCTTATTGATTGTGTCAATAAATATGATTGTTGTAATATCATTGTGAATGATACTACAATAATAAGTGGATAATTGAAAATGACATAATTAACTCATTACCATAGCCTGTTAGTGTAATGTACATATTTAACTAGCACCCTAGATTAGATAATGTCATTAAAGCCTGCTTTTGACATAGTTGACTTAGTCACCTTTCATTGGAAAGAGTGAATGAGCTAGCAATGTTCTGTGTTTGATATATATTGATGTATTTGCACTCATGAACATAAGTGCAGGAAGAGGGCTTTACTACTTTATTAGAATCTTTGATGACCTATCTTGGCATAGGTGCATCTTGCTTATGAAGCACAAATCAGAGTTGATTGAAATATTCAAACGATTCTGTAATGAGGTAGGAAAATGAACTGTAAAGAGTATTAGAATTTATCAGTTTGACTGATAAAGTGAATATCTTTACAGTAAATTTTGATATATCTTGGAGAAAATTAGATTCTCTATTAATGGACCTCTCCTGAGACATCACTATTTAAAAAGATGTCTGAAAAAAAAATTGAATCTTGTTAGATATGGTTCGGTCCAGTATGAGATTTGCTGGTCTGATTGAGGTCATATTTTAGAGACTACTTGATATATGCTTGAGAACGTTCTAAGCAAATCGATCATTAAAATTCCATATGAGATATGGACTTGGATAATTCTATACTCACTTACCTTAGGTTTGGGGTGTCAAACTTATGTAAAATATTCACTAATCAATTAGCTTGGATCTTGATCTAATAAATATTATCTAAGGGTATTTCTTATACCTTCCTGATGGATATGAGATGTTCATGAATCTTAAGGTATTCTTTTTAAAAAATAAGTTTCTTGATAAAGAAACTGATGCCGTTAAGAGAAAGCTTGGTGAAGCCTAATAGGTAGAAGAACTAACTCTGACACAAACCAACAGAATCAGAGTTGATTAGATCAAATCTGAAACCCAATGTAAAGGCATCCTTAAATAAATACAGTAGAGTACCGTATTAACCGAATAGATACTTCAATTTCTAGATTCGAGATGAAGATTTGATCTTTCATACATATGCAATACAAGAATCTAACCTTGAGAAGTGGCTTGAAGCTATTAAATTTGAAATGAAGTCCATATAGATCAATGTGTTGGAAAATATATCCCAAAAGCCAATCGTCAAGCTATTGATGGTTGAGCAACCAAGTATTGTAATTGATTTGTTAATAAATAAAATCTATTTTTGATATTTTTATCATAAGTTTTCATCTTCTAACGATCTCTATTGTTATGATCAAGTCCTTAGGACTATTTAAGTTCGATAAAGAGAGAATTTATCGATTAGTCCTTAAAATTATTCATGACCAAATGATAGGTTGTTAATAAGGATGACAGCTTCTATCGAGCATAAGTCATTGTAGGCCATATGGGTTGGTTGTCCTTTTAACCAAGGAGTGTGGAGACACTGGTATGGCATACAGATAAGATGTAAGGGTACATCGTCGTGGAACATGACCAACTCTAGAGCATTCTGTTGTCAAGAATATCTCTGATGGGATATAGGTATAAGTATCCCTTAGACCTGAGATCGCTTCAATGACTTGCAAGCAACTCACTGTGCTTTGGTACTGGACTAACTGAATTTCTAAGTCAAGTACTTGTGAAGTCAGAGTGTGATCAAGATGGGATTGACCACTCCAAGAGTTGGAGAAGAATGAGTCGCTGTATTTAAATTTAGTAAAACCTTGATCAGGATAATCCATCAGATGGATTTGATATTTTGAAATACAATATGGACAACCTGATCAGAGTTGACAGTTGAACTCTGAGGTGTCCTATGATCATTTTAGTCAAGGGGATGAATTATATGAAAACTATATCCACATGGGTTCTAAGGATGTTGTGCTACACATTCGACCTATCCGACTATCGGGTACCATTGCTAGATGGTCACTTCGATTGGTACAAAAATTTATTCTTATACTATCAGCTTAGGTTTGAACCTATGAGATCACACATATTAGAGTTCATGATCCGATCAGATGATTGATCAACGATTAAGAATCGTTCTAGGGTTAAACGATCAATACAATTGACATTTAACCTAGTGCAAGTGTTACAGGAGGATCGATTAGCAATTTGATTGCTAATTGGCTTAATTTGATTAAGACAATGGGTTGAGATTAAGTCTAATTAAATATAATTTAATTATATTTAGTTTGGACTTGATTGGATCAAGTTCAATTAGTTTATTGGATAAGCCAAGTGCAAGGAAAAACTAGTCCTAGTTCAATTAGTACTTAGGTCAACCTAATTTCTAATTTGATTAAAAAATTAAAATAGATTTAAATCTAATTTAATCTGATTAAATTAAATTCTTAATTGGGTTAAGACCTATTTTAAATAGGTTGATCTAATTTTGGTTTGATTTGGTTTGAGAAACCAAATTAAAACAAGTCATAAGATAGAATCCTAGTAAAACTAAGATTCTACCTTACGCCACATAAGCCCCCCACACCCTCTCTCTTATTCCATGCCAATTCTCTCTTATTTTATGGGAAAAAAATCCTCTCCCAGGTCTTCACCATGCCCAAAAGGTTTTCTTTCTTCTTTCTTACATGGAAGATGGTTGTGGATCAAATCAAAGTAGGAATAAGTTTGGATTTCAAATTCTATGAGATAGAGTTTTAGAAATCCAAAACTCTTTCCTTTTTGCACCGATTTTATTCAAATTTTTTTTGAGATTTTCATGGCTTTTATGGTACTTGATAGCTTCCCTTTGCTATTGGTCCATGCTCAAAAGGAAGGAGGGGGCACCCAAGAGTTGGGCGCCCCTTATCTTGCCATGTTTGGATAAACCTTGACTAGATATTTAACCTAGACAATGACTCTATCATATCTCTCTATATAAAATAAATGTTGCCCAGCTATGCAACCCAAGAGGGGGGGTGAATTGGGTTTTAAAAAATTTTAGGCTTAACTAATTACTTGTAAAAAATTATATATCAAAAGCTTGATGAATGAAGAGAGATACTTTGGTTTGAGATTAATTACTTAAAACAAGAATGCAAGGATATAATGGAGAATTAGAGAGAAACAATAAAGCATGCCACAAACACAATGATTTATAGTGGTTCGGTGCCAACCTTGCACCTACGTCCACTCCCTAAGCTCCTACTTGGGAATTCCAATCCACTAAACTTTGTATTCAACCCGAATACAACCGTCAGAAACTCCGACACTAGCTATCCCAAGCTAGTCCACTTGTTTCCCGGGTACAAGCCGACCCACACACTCCGATTTCAGGTTCGGATCAACCTTTCCTTGTTTTAGAAACCCTCCAAAAACAAAAATAATTGCTCACAAGATAAACTCAGTTTAGAGCACAAATTAAGTACAAGAATAGCTCCTTAAGTGAGCGAATATAACAATAAATACGCTTTACTCAAATGAAGAAGCCCTTCTTGGATTTCCTCAAAGTGGATGAGAGATGAAGTAAATGCTTGAGGAGTTGGTGAGCTTGATTGAAGGCTTCTTGAAGGCTGTAAATGAGCTCTTGAATGAGGTTGAGAAGTTGGCTTGAGAAACTCTCTCTTGAATGCACTTGAATGCCCTCTTGAATGCTCTTGATTTTCTCTTTTCAAATCACTTGAATGCCTCTTGGATATTTGGATCTCCCTACTTTTTGTTTTCCACCTTTTGAAACCTTTATAGCCTTAAGAGACAAGGGAAAACAAACTAGGCAGAAAAAGAGCCGTTAGAGCACAAAAAGCAGCATTAAAAAGCAACCAAATCTGGCCAAAAACTAGCCGTTACAGGCAAATCCCGACATATGAGTCGACTCATGAGTCGACTCATGCCTCAGGGGTCGACTCATGAGTCGACCTCTGTTGCAAAGTCCAGAGATTGGGTTTCTGAATTTTCTTGGCCCAAAACAGCAGAGGTCGACTCATGAGTCGACTCATGCCTTGTGGGTCGACTCATGAGTCGACTCACAGGTCGTGCCAAGCCAGAAAACCAGCGTGCCATGGCTAATCTTTGCGTGCCAATCAGCTCATAGTTTCATGAGTTGACTCATGAGTCGACTCATGAACTTCAAACCTTCATAACTCCAAAAATATAAGTCCAAAAACCATGAAACTTTCACCAATAGATTACATATCATTTGTTCTACACGATGATGCTATCAAATCAGAGTTTTGATAAAATTACGATTTTGCCCCTGTAGAGCATAAGGTCTTTTTCACATAAAAATTATTTGTATCCCTTCCAACTGTTTTGTAGTCATCAAAATCAATCTAGGAGCAACAATCTCCCCCTTTTTGATGATGACAAAACATTTGAACAAAAGCATTTATATGAATCATGAATTTCAAAAGATTGCATTTTAGGTGCATATGCTTGAAAAAAGTATGATTCTTTTGGCATGTGAAACAAATGGTTATATGCATAAGTAGTTTGCCCATTTGCTTAAAGATTGGAAGATATGCTCATTGGATTATTGTCTTGGTGTTAGAGCAGAAAATTTGATTTTATTATCAGAGCAAACTGTATTTTGAAAAATTTTCTCAATTCTCAAAACTAGTCATGTGTGCCAAAGCATATTGAATAGTTGATTTGGAAAGAGTATTAGATCATTTAAGTTTAAGATGTATCAGAGCAAGAGAAATGAAAATCCTGCAATGTATCAGTGTAGGGAAAACAATTTTACAAAGTTTCAGAGAAAAATTTTGCAAAGTATCAGAGTAATAAAAAACAGTTTTTCAATGTATCAGAGTAAAATTGAGTAATGTATCGGAGTAGTAAAAAAAATGTCAAAGTATTAGAGTAATGTATTCAATATATCAGAGTGGGTTTGGAATTTGAAAGCCTATCAAAGCATATTCAATGGTTTACAGCAAATCAGAGTATGAGTAATTTTAAAAGGTACTTATTTGCAGTATATTTAGCATTTGTACTTAAAATTGTCAATGTATTAATTTCTCATAATTTGTAGTGTTTGCTTTTGATGGATTTCTTTGTGTTTAATTTCTCCCCCTTTTTGACATCATCAAACAAGGTTAAGTCTTTTTTTTTTTTTTTTTTTTTTTTTTTTTTTGAAGCATTCTTTAATTTCTCCTCTTGTAGGGTTTGCTCCCCCTTAATGAAGCAACTATTAACAGCAATCATAAAATGATAATACCATAAAGAGAAGACAATATTTCACAAAAGAGAATATATGACCAAAGTAAGATAATCATCATTCCATAAGTAAAGCCATAATTGTTTCAGTACATAGATTGTAACATAAAAAGTAACATACAAAGTCAACTAGCTCATGTCAATACATGGCCCCAAAAATACAGATCCTAGAGAGGACTAAACACTAAGACCTAGGATCTAGAAATGATCAATGATCAGAATCATCAGAAATGTGATAAGGATCAGATGGATCTGGATCTGAGATGTGTCCTCGACCCCGTCTGCCTCTGGCACGAGAGGAAGAACTGGCACGAGCAGGCGAACGGGAGGAACTGGGTGGTTGAGAACGCTGAGAAGCTAGGGACTGAACTGAAAGGGTAAGTCTGATGGAGTCAAGTACAGTCAGTGCCCTGGAGACAGCCTGGAGAAGTGCAGTGAATTGAGTAGTAGCTTGCTCACTTGATCCTCTGATCTCCTTCCTCAGTAACTCATAACCGCCCTCAAGAGCTCCTCTGAGTCTGCCGGCCTCTGCAGTGAGATCAGTGACCTCAATCGAAGACTCCTGAGGCTGAGGGTGTGCCAAATCAAAGACCTGCCCCTGTAACTCGAGAACTCTGCCAGTCAATCTCAGAACAGTGTCCTCAAGCTACTGAATCCTCATGGACTGATCTGCCATCATCTGATATACTGTGGAGATGTGGGGAGTCAAAGTCTGATCAGTAGAAGTAGCCCCTGGTACAAATGAAGTACTGCTCATCTGACTCGACATCAAAGAGACCATACGCTGTGCAATCCGCTCAATCTGATAATCGGACAGTGTGAACTCTGGCAGAGGTGCTCTGCTCTCTGGCTGATGCATAGGTGTGGGTATCCTGGTAAACTCAGAAGGGCCAGCCTCTGGATCCGGAAAGAACTGTATATCAGGTGAAGCTGCCCTGAAGCCATGAACAGGAGATGATTGACCTTCTTCTTCTTCAGCTCTGACTTCTGCTGTATCCTCAGCTCTTTCTTCTGCTCTCTCTTCTGCTCTTTCTTCTGTTCTTTCCTCAGCTCCCCTTATCCAACCACCACCACCTTTTGTGAACCCCATTCGATGCAAGGTGTGTAGGTTGAAGGTATCAACATGAGACAGTTTGGTGGGAGCCTCCCCCTCACAACTAACTCCAAACCTCCTGAAAACTCTAGTCAGGGCCATACCATAAGGCAAATGTGCCTTAGATCTGTTCAGAGTCTCTCTCATGGCCTCTATCATAAGTGCTGGGAGGTTTAGGGGGGTTTCTGTGATAATGTGAAATATAATGCATATGTCCCTGCCTGACAGAAGATCGTGCCTACCACTCCTAGGGAAGAAAAGTTTTGTGACCATTTGATGTAAGATTCTCATTTCTATAGGTAAAATCTTGGCCTCTAGTTTATTCAAATTCCCTTGGTAGGTTCCTCCAAATATAACACTTATACCTTCTTCTTTCACGGGGAGTTCCATGTATGCATAACCTTCACTAGGTAAGTGTAAAATCTCCCCTAAAATGACAGGATCCAGACAGATATCAATCCCTTTCACAGTTGAAGTTACAGACCCATTTCCATAAATAAGATTCTGATAAAACTCCCTAACAAGGTCAACAAGGGTGACTTCTTTAAGTGAACAGTAAAAGCTCCATCCTTGAGTTTTGATCTTACTTGCTAAAGAAAATCCCTCACTTTCGAAGAACCGGAAGTCAATGTTTTTCCCGGTTTCTACTTTTCTATCTGAGAGAGGGTTCTTACTGGGAGTTTGAGAAGACTGTGAAGGACCTTGAACTGAATCTGGAACGGGAGCAGAGGTGGACTGTGCCGCTTGTCTTTTCCTTCTGACACTTTCTTCAAGTTCCCGGACAGACTTTCTCCTTTGGGGAAGTTTCATTTTTGGTGCCATACCTTCTTCAATAGCAGGCGAGGAGACTTGAGGAGCAAGTGAAGGAGTGGAGGAAGGATTATAAGAGAGTGATTTGAGATTTTGGAGGAGAGAATGAGTGGATTTGAGAGGGACGGTGGAGTGCTAGGGCACGTTCCAACCGTGAAGAACAAGGGAAGAGGTCACAAAAGAACCTTTCCCGGAGTGGCTATTTGCGGTGGAGAGGAGGCGGGAGGAGTTCCACTAGCTCAAGCCTAGGAAATGGAGCAAATGGGAGAAGGGAGAATGGATTTCGGAAGGAGGAAGACGAGCGTGAGGGTCGGCTCACGAACAGTAATTCAACATATAAACCCTTCAGCCCGTTGGAAGTTGCTGGGAATTACAAGTTTGCCATTGAGTCGACTCATGGGGGTCGACTCATGATGTTCAGAAAATCAGGAAAAATGTGAATAAATTCCAGAAAAATTTGAATTTTGGGGAGAAGGAGTTTAGCTCTAAGATGAGTTTTTAGAATGAAAAACTTGAGCTTTTGGGACCAAGAAAGGTGTTGGAAATTGAGGTCTTAGGAGATTTTGACCATAAATCATTGGAATTTGAAAAATAATTCAGGCAAATGGATCAAGAATTCCTAGATTTCTCCTAATTTCACAGAATCTATCCTCACTAAGGGCCTTTGTAAAGATATCAGCTAATTGATTTTCGGTGCAAACATATTCAAGAATTATATTTTTGTTTTGAACATGTTCTCTTATGAAGTGATGTCTTATTTCAATATGTTTGGATCTTGAGTGTTGAATAGGATTTTTAGATAGATTTATGGCACTTGTGTTGTCACATCTTATTGGTGTTTCATTAAGTTTAATTCCAAAGTCTTCGAGTTGTTGCTTAATCCACAAGATTTGAGCACAACAACTTCCGGCTGCAATGTATTCGGCCTCAGCCGTAGACAGTGCTACCGAATTTTGTTTCTTGCTAAACCATGAGATTAGGTTAACTCCAAGAAATTGACAAGTTCCACTTGTGCTTTTTCTATCTAGTTTACATCCAGCAAAGTCAGCATCAGAATATCCTAATAAATCTATTTGTGAGTCCTTAGAGTACCATAACCCTAAAGTTTGAGTACCATTTAAGTATCTAAGGATTCTTTTAACAGCATTCAAATGAGATTCTTTAGGATTAGATTGATATCTAGCACATAAACAAACACTAAACATGATATCAGGCCTACTTGCAGTTAAATATAATAATGATCCAATCATGCCTCTATAGTATTTTAAGTCTACACATTTACCTTCATCATCCTTGTCAAGCTTACATGAGGGACTCATTGGTGTGCCAATGGGTTTGGAGTTCTCCATTCCAAATATTTTGAGTAGTTCCTTGGTGTACTTGCTTTGGGTGATGGAGATTCCCTCTCTTGATTGTTTGATCTGGAGTCCGAGGAAGAAGGTGAGTTCTCCCATCATGCTCATCTCGAACTCTCCCTGCATAAGCTTAGCAAAGTCTTGACAAAGGGATTCATTAGTAGACCCAAAAATTATGTCATCAACATAAATTTGTATAACTAACATATCATTTTGATTTCTTTTGATAAAGAGGGTTGTATCTACATTACCTCTTGAAAAACCATTACTTAGTAAAAATTTGCTTAGTCTATCATACCATGCTCTAGGTGCTTGTTTTAATCCATATAATGCCTTATTTAATTTAAAGACATGATTAGGAAAGGCATGATTTTCAAATCCAGGGGGTTGTTCTACATAAACTTCTTCAGCAATAAATCCATTTAAAAATGCACTTTTAACATCCATTTGAAACAATTTGAATTTCATAAAGCAAGCATATGCAAGTAGAAGTCTAATGGCTTCTAATCTAGCTACTGGTGCAAAGGTTTCATCAAAATCAATCCCTTCTTCTTGATTATATCCTTTAGCAATCAATCTTGCTTTATTTCTAATTACATTACCATGCTCATCTAATTTGTTTCTAAAGACCCATTTTGTGCCAATTATTGAACAGTTTTTAGGTCTTGAAACCAAAGTCCAAACATTATTTCTATCAAATTGATTAAGTTCCTCTTGCATTGCATTAATCCAATTATGAT
>NC_025998.2:86167190-86187249 GCF_000442705.2 Elaeis guineensis
AACGCTAGCTAGTTTTTAACCCATTTTAAGTGTATTTAATGCTCATTTAATATGGTCTAACGGCTCTATTTCAGTCCAGATTGCTCTCCACCATTATTTGAAGATATATATAGGGACTTAAAGGAGGGAATCAAATATATAGAGAAAAAGAGAAGGGTTTTAAAAGAGGATTTCAAGCATACTTTTCAGCCCTAAGCAAGAGCCCACTCAATGTATTCAAGAAGCTTTTAATTCAAGTTCACCAACTCGTCAAGTGCTCATTCAAGTCTCCAACCACCTTGAAGATATCAGAAAGAGCTTTCTTCTATTTGAGTAAAGTATATTTAAAGCCTCATTCACTCATTAAAGGAGCTTCTTTTGTATTTTCTATGCTGTTAATTGTAATACTCCTTTTGAGTTATTATTTTTATTTTGGAAGGATTTCAAAATATGGAAAGATTGATCCGAACCTTGAGTCGGATTGTATTGGGTTAGCTTGTACCCAAAAAATAAGTGGACTAGCTTGGGATAGCTAGAGTCGGAGGTTCCAACGAGTGTATTCAAGTTGAATACAAGTTAGTGGATTGGAATTCCCAAGTAGGAGCTTGGGGAGTGGATGTAGGTGCAAGGTTGGCACCGAACCACTATAAATTCTCTTATTTGTGTCGTGCTTAATTGCTCTCCTTTTAGAACTTCTTTATTCTCTTGCATTCTTGCATTTAACCATTAGCCTTGAATCAACTATACTCTCCTTATTTATCTTACTATTGTTAAACAATCTTCATAAGGTATAAGTTAAGTTTAAAATTTTTAGAAACCCAATTCACGCCCCCTCTTGGGTTGCATAGCTGGGCAACAGTGATTTTCTCCAGGATCAGATTGATATCTACTCACTACTCCTAGTGAGTATGCCACATCTAGCCTTGTACATATCATGGCATACATGATAGATCCCACGGTCGAAGCATATGGGACTCTACTCATATGCTCTCTCTCTTCAAGAGTTGTCGGACAATCCTTCTTAGAGAAAGAAATTCCATGGCCTATCGATAGATAGTCCTTCTTAGAACTCTCCATGCCGAACCTCTTTAACATAGTATCTATATACGTGAACTGGGATAACCCAAGCATCCTTTTAGATCTATCCCTATAGATCTTCATCCCTAGGATGGAGGATGCTTCACCCAAGTCCTTCATGGAGAACTGCGATGATAACCAAACTTTTATTCTCTATAGTGCGGGGATGTCATTTCTGATTAAGAGAATGTCATCCACGTACAAGACAAGGAATACGACAACTAGACCATTTATCCATTTATAGATGCAGGGCTCTTCTCCATTCTTAATGAAGTCATACATTTTGATAACTTTATCAAAATGCATGTTCCAACTCTGAGAAGCTTGCTTCAATCCATAAATGGATCTCTAAAGCTTGCATATCTTGGACTCATCTGTGGATGTAAACCCCTCAGGTTGTATCATATACAACTCTTCGGTCAGCTCTCCATTTAGGAAAGCTGTCTTTACATCCATCTGTCAGATCTCATAATCCAGATGGGCAACTATTGCAAGCATTATTCGAATGGATTTGAGCATTGCCACAAGGGAGAACATCTCGTAATAATCAATACCATAATGTTGATGATATTCCTTGGCAACCAAACAGGCTTTATAGGTCTCCACCTTTCCGCCTGTGCCCCTCTTCCATTTGAAGACCCATTTACACCCAATGGGTTTAATTATTTTAGGTGGGTCGACCAATATCCATACATCGTTGACCTTTATGGACTCCATTTCGATTTTCATGGCTTCAAGCTATTTTTCGAAATCAGATCTCTGTATTGCATCCATATAGGTGATCGGATCGTCATCATTCTCATCGAGTTCGATGGGATCACCATCTTGAACCAAGAAATCATAGTATCTGTTCGACTGACGTGGTACTCTATCGGATCGCCTTAATGGTGCAGGTATATTGGACTCTGAATCTGATCTAATCAAATTCGACTCTGGTTCAGCTATTGGTGTCGGTTCTTCTACCTGTTGAAGTTCATCAAGTTCAACTTTAGAGACAACGGTTCCTTCACCAAGGAACTTCTTTTCTAAAAAGGTTGCCTTAAGGCTGACGAACACCTTTTGTTCATCAGCATGGTAGAAAAAATATCCTTTGGTCTCTTTGGGGTACCCTATAAATGTGTATTTGTTATACCTTGGTCCAAGTTTATCTGTAACTAACTGTTTGACATAGGTCGGGCACCCCCAAACCCTAAGGTGTGAAAGTGCTGGCTTACGTCCTGTCCATATCTTATATGGAGTCTTAATTACAGACTTACTTGAAATCTTATTTAACAGATAACAGGCCGATTCGAGTGCATATCCCTAGAAGGATATCGACAAGCTGGCAAAATCTATCATGGATCGGACCATGTCTAACAGAGTCCGATTTCTCCTTTCAGACACACCATTATGCTGTGGTGTTCCTGGAGGAGTCCATTGGGAGAGAATCCCATTCTCTCCTTGATATGTGAGAAACTCATTAGAAAGGTATTCCCCTCTGCGGGACCAAAGAGTTTTAATACTCTTTCCAGTTTGTTTTTCTACTTCACTTCAGAATCCTTTGAACATTTCAAATGAATCTGACTTATGTTTCATCAAATAGGCATATCCATATCTGGATAGATCATCCGTGAAAGTGATGAAGTAGAAATATCTACCTCTAGCATTGTTGCTCATGGGCCCGCATACGTCAATATGTACTAGGCCCAAAAGCTCAGTAGCTCTGTCATCTTTTTCAATAAAAGGTAACTTGGTCATTTTACCAAGAAGACAGGACTCACAGGTTGGAAGTGATTCACAATCACTGACTTTGATGATTTTCTCTTGAGTCAACCTGTTTATCCTGTTCTTGTTTATATGACCTAGCCTACAGTGCCATAAGTAGATATCTAATACACTATCTATTCTAGGGTTCTTGCCAATAGAATAGACTACATTAACAGGTTGTGATAACATATACACACCATTGTTCAAATATCTACAAAAAATAGTAACACCATTCATAATGATATTACAAACTTATTTTTTTATGGAAATTTTATAATCATTTTTGTCCAGAAGGCCTACAAAAATAATATTTAAAAAAAATTGAGACAGAAATGACAATCATTAAGAACAATGGTATGGGACTCAAATACAAGTTTCAAGATTTCTAATGCTAGAACTGGAACTGATCTTTCATCTCCAATATTCTGGAACCTCTCATCTTGCTCGAATCTCCTACTGATCTGCAACCCCTGCAACGAATAGCAAATATGGTAAGGGCTATCGGTATCCAATACCCAGTTAGTTATATCATAAATAGAGAAATTACAAGGAGTTATCGTATAAATACCTTGTCCAGCAACATCTTGCTTCTTTTTCTACCTGTTCGGGTCCAAGGAGGTAATGTACTGAGGATAGTTCCTCTTTCAGTGCCACCGCTTCTTGCAAAAGAAGCATTCAGCTTGACTCTTATCAGGCTTGATCTTTCTGATCTGGCCCTGCACAAATGTCCCAACCTGAACTTGTACCTTCTTCACTTTCTTCTTCTTGTTCTTCTTTCCTTTCTTAAAGGATCGAGAACCAGAAGATGAACCTCCCACTAAGTTCACCGATTCCTTGTGGAGTTGGTGATTCTTCTCAAAGTTTTGAAGCAACCCCAATAATCTGTGATAGTTTACTTCAGGCTTTGACATTCTACAATGAGTGAAAAGTGGGAGATAAGACTTGGGCAGCGAGTTCAGTATTGCATCTTTCCTAAGCTGCTCATATAAGGAAAAGCTGAGGTTGCTCAAATGCTCCATCAACTCGATCATGTACAATACATGATCAGTGACAGAGGCACCATCCCATATTTTGCCATTGAAGATGGCACAACTAGTCTTGTATCTCTCCACATCATCGGGTGTGCCAAAGACATCCTCCAATACTTGAAGCATGTCCTTTGACTGAGCCATCTCAAATCTGCAACTGAACTCATTGCTCATGGCAGCCAGCATGATGCAGCACACCGTGGTCCGATCACTGAGCCACTTCTGGTAAGTGTCTCTGACTGTTCCACGTGCATTGGCAGCTGGCTCCTCAGGTGTAGGATCTGTTATCATATATAGGATCCGTTCATGCTCCAGAACTATCTTCAACTTTTGATACCAACTACCGAAGTTGGGTCCCACCAAAATTTCATTGTCCAACAATGATCGGAGTGATAGGGAAGTGGCCATATCTGCATAAAAAAAACCATAACCTAATTAGTAATTGATTTATTAAACCTAAAGATTTGAACTTTAATCAAAAGGTTTCTCCCACTATTTTATTCGAATGGTAGCCTCAATCTCCAATTCGAGGAATTATCTTAATTCTTTAGTGGGTACTAGAATCTACTTAGACTGCACACAAGCCCAACTTTGGTTGGCCAACCCATGTACATCTAAGGGTAAGTTTATAACTAATTATTTCTCTAAATAATTTCTAGTAAATTTAATTTTGCCCCAGTCCCTAATCAGTAGGCTTTGGCCTCCACTGAAAAGGTCTGGTTAGGTCCAACCATTAATATGACCATACTTGGCCCATCTAGCCAATGAATGATTAGGCCCAATTTTAGTTGGCTAACCTAACCACCATTTAGAAAGATACAGTCAAGAAATCATATTATGAATGATAATTTCATTAGTCGATAAGCACCAGGCCTTTGGGCCTCCAATGATTATCCAACTGATGGACCCATTATCATCCACTTTGTTGGTGTAGAATTTCACCGACACCGGAGAAGCTGGAGTCGAGAAGATCGCATCCACCATCGGGACCTACAAGGAAAGTCTAAACCGGAGTTGGGGGTGCTCCGGCAAGACCCTCCGATGCTCAAGTCAGTACTCTACCTCAACAGAAATGGAGCACTCAAATAGAATTTTAGTAGAGTTTCGAGATATAATTTTTAGCTTAGAGAAGAATGTATCTAGGGGTCCCTTTTTATAGACAGAGAGCGTAACTGATCGATAGTGACGTCTGTAACCACCTGGTAGTGGGTCGTTCGTGGCCACGCAGAGTTTGTTGCGGAGAGTAGTGGCATCAGTGGGCCGTTCAGAGCCACATGGAGTTTATTATGGAGAGTAGAGTGGTGTCCATTGTCGTGACTTGCCAGAGAGTGGTGGGGCCATGTGGAATCTGTTACAGAGAGTGGAGTGGGGTAGTGGCCATTGTCGTGACTTACCAGAGAGTTTGAGTCTGACGACTGAAGCTCGGCTGGGACGTCTGATGGAGTGGAATGGCTCTCTATTTCTGCAATCTAAGAGAGGCTCGAATATTTTCGAGGTTGCTAACGAGTCCAATATTGTCGGGTGCCTAGAGCGCTGATGCTGTAGGCAAAAATTTTCTACTGTAGAAGCTCGGATGAGGGCTTTCTGTTGGAGAAGTCCGATTTCATGAGGAATCCGACAGAGGGTCAATCGATAGTGGAGTTCAGATGGCATTGTGGGGGTTCATCCGCTGGAGGAGTCTTGAGGATACTATGGAAGGTCGAACGTTGGAGGAGTCCGAGATTCAATTTTGTTGTAGAAGTTCGGCCAAAGACCAATTATCGTGGAAGTTCAGATGGAGACTTCTTATTGTAGAAGCTCGGACGAAGATCGACTGCCATGGAAGCTCGGATGGAGACTTCTTATTGTAGAAGTCCCGCTACTAGAGAAGCTCGATCATTGATGAAGTTCGAAAGAAGTTCGGAGTAGAGATCCGGCTGGTGGAGCTCATCCGTTGTAGGAGTTCGTCTGGAATTTATCCGCTGTAGAAGTTCGACTGGGATACGACTCTTGTAGGAGCTCAGATGAAATCTCGAAGGCGATCGACCATCGTAGAAACTTGGATGGAGTCTGATTACTGTAGAAGTCCTGCTATTGGAGAAGCTCGGACATTGACGAAGTTCGAAAGAAGTTCGGAGTAAAGTCATCCGTGACCGGAAGAAGTCTGGAAGAGATTTAGATAATAGTCGATCGCTATAGAAAATCAGCTGATAGTGAAGCTCGAAAAGTGCTTGGAGCAGCCCGGTAGATGAATGGAGGAGCTCATTATTGGAGAAGCTCGGATGGTATTATGGAAACTTGGACAGCCGGGGAAGTTCAGAAAGTTGCCTCACAAGGTCGGAAGCCAGAAGAGTCTTGGGAGGGTTGGCCTCTTACAAACTTCGACTGGGGTTATTTTATACCCAACACCAGTCTCCCTACTTTCAAGTTTGGATTCTTAATGAAGGAAGTATAGAAAAATTTTCACAGCCGAAGTTGCTCCCCTTGATTTAAAAATTTAGCTGACCTATGAGCAGCAGGTGGTCAAGGATGCAGAAGCGGAGTCCGAAGTTCTGAGGAAGAGGCTTCGGGAATCGGAGGGCGAAAGCCGACGTTTCCACTAAATGTATCGGGAGATGCTGCTAAGAAAGGAGGAACTAGAAGAAGAAGTTGAGAACTTAAGATAATCCCTGATAATGGCTGGAACCGAGAGTTCGAAGTCAGAAGAAGTCGAGCTTCCTTAAAGCTTCTTTTACCTTTTGTTCTTCCATATATTCTTTTCTTTTCTTGTCATTTTTCTTTTCTTGTCATTTTTCTTTTCTTGTCATTTTTTTTTTGGCCTTCAAAGGCTTTGTAATGCACACTTTACTAATGAAATGAAAAGAAATTTTTTCATTATCTTGTCTATTCTTGCTTTGAGTTGTTGTTTATCGAGCTTCTTTCATCTTTTGTCTCATTCGATGTCGATGTTGTTTGAAGGTTCCTGGTTGTCACCGTGTTGATTTGCCCTTTTTGTTCATGATCGAAGCTCTTTTTGAAGCCACTCGAGTTTGATGCTTCCTCCCGGTGCTCGAGCTTGGGGGCCCGAACTTCTCGTTACCTTGAGGAAGTCAATTTTCTCCTGTCAGTGTTGGGTTCCCTCTTAGAGACTGAGGGTTTTTGACAAGAGTCTCCTTCCTTGTTGAGACAAGGTTCCTTATGTCTTTGATGTAGTTTATTTTTTTCTTATCACTGGCGTGGCTCGTCGCTTTCCCCTTTTCTCACCCCCCTCTTTTTTTTTATGTTTGAGTGAGGGTTTTTCCTCTGCTTTTAACGGGGTTGTAGGGGTGTAAAGGAGCCGTTGAGGAGGCTTTCCTCCTCATCCGGTCTTGAGCAATCAGGTCTTCGTTTGTGTCAGGACAAGGTTCTTCTGGATGAAGTTCTCCTCCTATTCCCGACACAGTCAATTTCAGCTCATGTTAGGACAAGGTTCTCCTCCTGTTCCTAACATGGTTGTGGGGGCACGTAAGGGCCGTTGCACAGGCCTCTTCCCCCATCCGGTCTCTAAATAACCAGGCCTTTGACCTTGCTCATGTTAGGATGAGGTTTTTCTCCTATTCCTGACATGACTGTGGGGGTGCATAAGGACCGTTGCATGGACCTCTCCCCCCATCCGGTCTCTTAATAACCGAGCCTTCGACTTTGCTCATGTTAGGACGAGGTTCTCCTCCTATTCCTAACATGGCTGTGGGGACACATAAGGGCCGTTGCGAGGGCCTCTCCCCCCATCCGGTCTCTTAATAAGTGGGCCTTCGACTTTGCTCACGTTAGGATAAGGTTCTCCTCCTGTTCCTAACATGGTTGTGGGGGCACATAAGGGCCGTTGCGAGGGCCTCTCCCCCCATCCAGTCTCTTAATAATCGGGCCTTCATTTTTGCTCATGTTAGGATGAGGTTCTCCTCCTGTTCCTAATATGGCCGTGGGGGCACATAAGGGCCGTTGCGAGGGCCTCTCCCCCCATCCAGTCTCTTAATAACTGGGCCTTCATTTGTGTCGGGACGAGGTTCTCCTCTTGTTCCTGACACGCTTAGTTTCGATTGTCTGAAGGAGCTACTCCCTGTCATTATAGGCTCATGCCAAAAGAAAAGATATGCAAATATAAAACTTTCATTTAAGGCAAAGTTACCGGTAATACATTCGTAGATTTTTCGAGTTCAACGGTCGCGGAAGGTCTGCTCCTCCGAGCTCTTTTAGATAGTATGTTCCGGGTCAGACTACCTCCTTGACTTCATACGGACCTTCCCAGTTCGGGGCAAGTTTTCTTTGGTTCTGTGGTTGTGAAACAGCAGTTTGCCGAGGTACTAAGTCCCCCGCTCTGAAGGCTTTGCTCTTAACCCGAGAGTTGTAGTAGCAGGCTACTTTCTACTTGTAGGCTGCCATCCGAACTTAAGCTGTCTCCTGCTTTTCTTCTAACAAGTCAAGATTGGTCTTGAGATCCTGTGAGTTGCGCTGCTCATCGAATGCCACGACTTGCGCTGAGCTTGAGTTCGATCGGGATCATGGCTTCTGTTTTGAAGGCTAAGGCAAAGGGGGTCTCCCCTGTGAGTAGTCTTTGGGTAGTTCGGTATGTCCACAACACATGATAAAGCTCATCTGCCCAAGTTTCCTTTGCTTTTTCAAGTCTTCCCTTCATTCCTTGCAACAGAGTCCTGTTAGTCACCTCAGCTTCGCCGTTTGCCTGCGGATGGGCTACTGATGTGAAGTTATGGGAGATGTTTAAGTCCTCACAAAATTCAGCAAACCTTGCTCCAGCAAATTATCGCCCATTGTCAGTAATGAGAGTTTTGGACAAGCCGAACCTACAAACGATTGACTTCCAGATGAAGTCCTGCACTTTAGCTTCTGTGATTTTCACCAAAGGTTCAGCTTCGACCCACTTGGTGAAGTAGTCAATAGCTACCAAGAGGAACTTTCACTGCCCGGATGCCATGGGAAAAGGTTCGAGGATATCCATCCCCTATTGTGCAAACGGCCATGGGGCACTCAAGGGTGTAAGTTCGAAGGCGAGTTGCCTTTGGATATTTGCATATTTCTGACACCGATCACACCTTTTGACATATTCGATGGAGTCGTGGTACATGGTAGGCCAGTAATAGCCTTGTCAGAGTAGTTTGTGGGATAAAGATCTGGCCTTCAAGTGACTTCCATAGATTTCCTCATGTACCTCCCACAAGGCGAAGTTGGCTTCAGAAGGTCGGAGACATTTCAGGAGGGGCAAAGAGTATGACCTCTTATACAGCTTGCCTTCATAAAGAATATATCAGGAGGCCTGGTTCCTAAGCTTTCAAGCTTTTTTTGCATCAGGAGGAAGGACCCCATCCTTGAGGTATGCAACCAGTGGGTCAATCCGGTTGGGTTCATGGCTGATCTCCATCATAAGCTGCTATTCTTCCGTACTTGGGCACTTCAGAACTTTTCTTGGACAGTTCAGCCGGAGCCAGTGTAGCCAACTTGGAGAGAAGGTCGACCCTAGTATTTTCTGCTCTTGGAATCTGCTTGATGGCAAAGCTACTGAAGGTAGGGATGATCTCTTTTACCTTTTCGAGATACTTGACCATACTGTCCTCCCGAGCTTCATAGTTTTCGCTGACTTGTCCCACCACCAATTGGGAGTCACTGTAGACTTGGAGCCAATCCACTTCTAACTCTTTGGCGATCCTCAGTCCTACAATCAGAGCTTCATATTCTGCTCCGTTATTTGTCGCAAAAAATTCGAAGCGCAGTGCGTACTCCGCAATAATTCCTTCTGGATTGATCAAGATCAGGCCTGTACCTGCACCTGACATGTTGGAGGAACCGTCCACGTAGAGAGCCCAAAAACCATCAGGGAGATCTATTCTTTCTTCAGGGGAGATCGACTAAAACTCTGAGTTGTCAGCTTCACCTCATTTAAGTTCGGCCTCTTCCAGAATAGTGCACTCCATTATGAAGTCGGCTAATATCTGGGCTTTAATCGTCGACCGAGGTTGATAGTTGATGTCGAATTCTATGAGCTCGACTGCTCATTTCGCTATCCTTCCGAAAGCATCCGCTCGATGCAGAACCATCTTAATCAGCTGGTCGGTAAGCAGTGTTATGGTGTGCCCTTGAAAGTAAGGCCAGAGCCTTCGAGCTGCAATCAACAAGGTGTAAGTTAGTTTCTCTAACTTAGTATACCTAGTTTTAGCTTCTCTCAATACTCGACTAATGTAGTAGATTGGCCGTTGAATTTTTGCTTCTTCCTTAACCAGAAGTGCTGCGAGAGCCACAGGGGAGACCACCAAGTACAGGAATAACTTCTTTTCGAGTTCGGGCTTTGCCAATAGCGAAGGTGAGTCGAGGTAGCTCTTTAATTTTTTGAATGCTTGTTGGCATTCAGTGGTCCAACAGAAGTTCTTTGGCTGCTTGAGGGTCTGAAAGAAAGGTAGGCATCGTTTGGCCGACCTTAAGACGAAGCGATTCAGAGCTGCTACTCTCCCCGTAAGGCGCTAAACTTTCTTTATTGACTTCGGCGTGGTCATTTTCGGGATGGCACGGATCTTTTCTGGATTTGCTTCGATCCCGCACCCCGATACCATGAAGCCCAAGAATTTTCTTGAGGTTACTCCAAAAGCGCATTTGGTCGGATTCAACTTCATCTTATATTTTCGAAGGGCGTGGAAGGTCTCCTCAAGGTCGGCGACGTGGTTCTTTGTGGATTTGCTTTTTACAAGCATATCATCCACGTAGACCTCCATGTGCGGCTGATCTGCTCTTTGAAGATCTTGTTCACCAACCATTGATAGGTCGCCCCTACATTTTTGAGGCCAAAAGGCATGACCCTGTAACAATAAAGACCACGGTTAGTAATAAAAGTAGTTTTTTCTTCGTCCTCAGGTACCATCCTGATTTGATTGTAGCCGAAAAATACATCCATGAAAGTGAGAAGCTCATGGCCCGAGGTTGCATCCACTAATTGGTCAATTCTAGACAGAGAGTAACTGTCCTTCGGAAAGGCTTTGTTTAGCTTTTTGAAGTCTATACACATCCTCCACTTGCCGTTCGCCTTCTTAATGAGAACCACATTGGAGACCCAGTTCGAGTAGTTGACTTCTCTGATGAACCCGACTTTCAGGAGTTTATCAACTTCCTCAGCTATTGCCACTTGCCTTTCCAGTGCATGACTTCGGATTTTTTCCTTCGTCGGTTGATGTTTGGGATTAACAGCCAACCGGTGTTCCATGACTCCCACATCAATCCCTGGCATGTCCGTCGAAACCCAAGCAAAAACATCCGCATTCTTTTGTAGAAAATTTATGAGCTGTGTCCGTACCTCTTCTTTCAGGTTAGAGCCGATCTTTACCACATGCTCCTCATTCCCATCGTTCAAAGGAATTGAGACAAGATCTTCAATTGGCTCACCCTGTTCTTCAGCAAGGTCGTCGTGGGTGTCCAATCCATCAACCAGACAAGGGTCGGACTGACCATTTCTTTGAAGGGCTATGTTGTAGCAGTGTCTTGTCAGGGCTTGATCTCCTCTGACCTCTCTGACTCCTTAGCTAGTTGGAAACTTCAGCTTCAAGTGGTAGGTCGATACCACAGCTCGGAGGACATTGAGGCTAGGTCGGCCGAGTATTGCGTTGTAGGCAGACGGCACCCTTACTACCAAAAAATCCACTTGCGCTCTTGATTGCTTTGGGTACCGACCTGCAACCACGGTTAAAATTATTACCCCCTCCACTGGAACAGCATCGCTAGTGAACCCTACCAACGGGGAGTTTATCGGCCCTAATCGACCATCCGAAATGGATATTTTCGAGAATGCATCGTAAAACAGAATGTCGACCGAGCTTCCACTATCAACAAGAATGCGGCATACATCATAGTCAGCAATGTTTAAAGAAACTACAACTGCATCATTATGGGGGAATTGAATCTCTCAGGCATCTTCTTCAGTAAAGGTTATAGACTCTTCAGTCTTCTGCCGCTTGGGTGGTACGGCCGATCCACTGGCTGCTCCCCACCGAGGTCCTCCAGAGATGGTGTCGACGATCCTGGTTGGAGGCCGATCTTCCGACTGTTCCTCCTTCTTTGGCAGCTCTGGCTGTGGTAGGGCCCTCGGTCGATCCTCTCTACCTTCAGGTTGGCATCGGATGAATCTATCGAGCCGACCCTATCTGATGAGCTCCTCGATCTGTCGGTTCATCTCTTCGAACCTTTGATCTTGGAGATCTTCTCGATTGTGAGTCTCGAGGTTTTCCTGATGGAACGGAGGTAGGGACCCTCCGAGGGTGGAATTATGATCGGACGAAGGGCTCTCCACCTTCTGCTTCCCTTTTTTGGGGAAGACAGGGGGACTGGCCCATGTGGCCCACCCGATCGTGGTATTCTGGAACTCCGATGATGCTCTTTCCAGCCGCACTGATGCCTGCGGCTGCTGCAGCATGGCCTGCACTGCTTCAAGAGGCCTCTGACCTACTGAACCAACAAGTCGAACTGCTCCATGCCGACTGTCGTTGTCGGAGGAGGAGGAGCCTAGAAAACTGGAGATGAGATCGGAGCTTGCGGGTCTCGCTGAGATCTGGCCGTGGAGGCCATGGATCGCCCGGTGGATGCCTATCAGGGAGGCATCAGGTGGAGATCTGGCAGGAGAAGAAGGATAAAATGTTGAAGAAGATGACTGAAGACAATCCCAAATAGTACTCCTTTAAGAACAAGGGTACTGCGAAGACATAGAGCCCTTCCTCTAGCACCAATTCTGTTGGTGCATAATTCCACCGACGTCGGAGAAGCTGGAGTTAAGGGGATCGCATCCACCATCGGGACCTGCAAGGAAAGTCTAAATCAGAGTTGGGGGTGCTCCGACAAGACCCTCCGATGCTTAAGTCAGTACTCTGCCTCAACAGAAATGGAGCACTCAAATAAAATTTTAGCAGAGTTTCGAGACAGAGTTTTTAGCTTAGAGAAAAACGTATCTAAAGGTCCCTTTTTATAGATGGAGAGCATAACTGATCAACAGTGATGTTTGTAACCGCCTGGTAGTGGGCCATTCATGGCCACGCGAAGTTTGTTGCGAAGAGTAGTGGCGTCAGTGGGCCGTTCAGAGCCATATGGAGTTTGTTATGGAGAGTGGAGTGGTGTCCGTTGTCGTGACTTGCCAGAGAGTGGTGGGGCCACATGGAATCTGTTACAGAGAGTGGAGTGGTATAGTGGCCATTGTCATGACTTGCCAGAGAGTTCGGGCCTGACGGCTGAAGCTCGGCTGGGACGTCTGATGGAGCGGAATGGCTCTCTGTTTCTGCAATCTAAAAGAGGCTCGGATATTTTCAAGGTTGCTAACGAGTCCACTGTTGTCGGGTGCCTAGAGTGCTGATGCTGCAGGCAAAAGTTATCTACTGTAGAAGCTCGGACAGGGGCTTTCTGTTGGAGATGTCCGATTTCATGAGGAATCTGGCAGAGGGTCGACCGACAGTGGAGTTTGGATGGCGTTGTGGGGGTTCGTCCGCTGGAGGAGTCTTAAGGATACTGTGGAAGGTCGAATGTTGGAGGAGTTCGGGATTCAATTTGGTTATAGAAGTTCGGATGAAGACCAGCTATCGTGGAAGTTCAGATGGAGACTTCTTATTATAGAAGCTCGAACGAAGATCGGCTGCCGTGGAAGCTTGGATGGAGACTTCTTATTGTAGAAGTCCCACTGCTAGAGAAGCTCGATCATTGATGAAGTTTGGAAGAAGTTCAGAGTAGAGATTCGGCTGGTAGAGTTCGTCCATTGTAGGAGTTCATCTGGAATCCATCCGCTGTAGAAGTTCGGCTAGGATCCGGCTCTTGTTGGAGCTCGGATGAAATCCGAAAGGTGGTCGACCACCGTAGAAACTTGGATGGAGTCTGATTACTGTAGAAGTCCTGCTATTGGAGAAGCTTGGACATTGATGAAGTCTGGAAGAAGTTCGGAGTAAAGTCATCTGTGGTCGGAAGAAGTCTAGAAGAGAATCGGAGAATAGTTGATCGCTGTAGAAAATCGACTGATAGTGAAGCTTGAAAAGTGCTTGGAGTAGCCCGGTAGATGAATGGAGGAGCTCATTATTGGAGAAGCTCAGATGGTATTATGGAAGCTCGAACGATCGGGAAAGTTCAGAAAGATGCCTCACAAGGTCGGAAGCCGGAAGAGTCTTGGGAGGGTTGGCTTCTTACAAACTTTGGCTGGGGTTATTTTATACCCAACACACTTAATGGGAGGCAATGATCTAGTTATCACCATAACTATTTTATTTTAAGGACCTAATAATTTTAGAGGATTTAGTTGATTTAGAAGAGGAGGTTAGAAGAACCAGCTTATCATGATCCTCCCACTAGCTTCATCAAGTCAGCTTAAGGGAAACCATTAAAAAGGCTGGTCTAGGAGCACCTAAATTAGTCACACTGATTTTTCTAGCTGACATGGGTTAGCTCGAATAGTCAAGTGATTCGATCAAAATATAATTTTATCAAGAGACCAGGTAAGTTTGATTGATAGGAGGGTCTACCAAAGCTTGCCTTAGACACCATCAGAAATGGTCAGGTAAGCGGGCTCTCAAATAAAAACCACCGGTCTGGTTTACCTTAGACACCAATTGATTTAATTAGTTTCGATTAGATCAACCTAATAGTTTGTGCTAGACCGCTTAGCCAAGAATCAAGTCCATTTGATTCTTGTTAAAAATATGGACTTGACCAACTACAACTATTGTAATTGATCCAAAAAATCCTTGACCTAATCCAAGACAACAATTGATTAGATTTAGTCAATTCTCTAATTAAGTCCATCTTTAATCTAACCTTAGGTCTAATCTAATTGATAGACCTAATTCCCACTAACCCATTAACCCAATGTGTTATGATTTGTGTCTTAGGTTCTTCAATTCACAATCCTAGAACCTAATCAAACAACTTCTTAATTCTCAATTAAGTTTTGGGCTGAGGGTTGGGGTTCGACTTTTCAAAAATAATTTTTATATTCGTAAAATATTTTTACAATATGGTTCTACCAATCAAGATGCATGTTTGATTTACAATCAAAATGCGAGTGAAATAAGCATGAAACTACTTCAGATCTAATCTAAACTGGTTCATGTAATTGAAATAATTTCAACTTTAAACTACGAAAATTTTTCAGATAAATATATGATGGTTCTTTACACAAAAATTATTAACAAAAAGATTTTATTTTAGATTTAAACATCTTTTAAATCTAATAAATCATAAATTTAATCTAGATCATATCTAACAAATTTATAATTAAAGATAGATCTATATGAATTAGGACAATCTTTGCTCTGTAAGGGGTAAACCTTACAGCAGGACAACCTACAGTTTGTGATTGATCTAAAAATTTTAATTTTAGATTTAACAATCAGATTATAAATTAGATCTAATCTAAGAAATATTCTAAGCATGTATAAATAATCATGTAATAAACAACCTTGCTCTGATACCAATTGAAGGAACCAGATCTAGGGTTTCAAGGTTAGATCTTGAAATTTTTTCAAGATCAAACAGCGAAAGACTAAAATAAATCAAAATTTATCTTATAAAATTAGAGAATCCCTAGATCTAAGATCCTATTACAAGATTATTATATGATATTAAATCAAAAATTAAAATATAAAGAGCAAGAACTACATGTTGATCATATCAACATGTTTCAATACTACATCTAATGTATGTAAAATATAATAGATCAGATCTATTACCTTGCAAGTTAGATGTTCTAACTTTGCTGATCCGAGCTTGAGGATGATGTTGCAAGCCGTAGTTCATGATTGATCTAAAAATTTTAATTTTAAATTTAATAATCAGACTATAAATTAGATTTAATCTAAAAAATAATCTAAGCATATATAAATAATCATGTAATAAACAATCTAGGCTCTGATACCAATTGAAGTAATCAGATCTAGGGTTTCAGGATTAGATCTTGAAACTTTTCCAAGATCATGTAGCGAAAGACTAAAATAAATCAAAATTTATTTTATAAAACTAAAAAATTTTTAGATCTAAGATCCTATTATATGATTGTTACATGGCATTAAATCAATAATTAAAACATACAGAGAATGAACTACATGTTGATCATATCAACATGTTTCTATGCTACATCTAATGTATGTAATAAACAATAGATCAGATCTATTACCTTACAAGTTAGATGTTCTAACCTTACTGATCCGTGCTTGAGGATGATGTTGTGAGCCACATATGCATCTGATCTCTAAGAGTCATCCACACGAGCCCACGAATCTCAACCAGAAGTTCTGCTCCAGGAAATCAGCACAGTATGCTAGTACTGTGCTGATCTTTTTTTGATGGTTGATCAGGTGCCTCCTTCTTTTTGATTTGGACTCTTTCAAAGATGAGAAGTAGGAGGAGGAGTTTCAAATCTGAGACACTCTCAGAAAACTCAAGATGAAGAAAGGGAAGAGATGAACACAACAATCCTAGAAGAAGACCCTCTTCTTCTTCTCTTTGATCTCTCTAGACACCCTATCTTGTGTCTATTATATCTCTATGCCCCAATCTTCTTTCTCTCTGATTTTTGTATGCCCCAAAGGTCTCTCCTTGGTATATTTTTTACAAAAATTTTATGAAGAAATTTATTGTTGCTCCTAGATTGATTTTGATGACTACAAAACAGTTGGAAGGGATACAAATAATTTTTATGTGAAAAAGACCTTATGCTCTACAGGGACAAAATTGTAATTTCATCAAAACTCTGATTTGATAGAATCATCGTGTAGAACAAATGATATGTAATCTATTGGTGAAAGTTTCATGGTTTTTGGACTTATATTTTTGGAGTTATGAAGGTTTGAAGTTCATGAGTCGACTCATGAGTCAACTCATGAAACTATGAGCTGATTGGCACGCAAAGATTAGCCATGGCACGCTGGTTTTCTGGCTTGGCACGACCTGTGAGTCGACTCATGAGTCGACCCACAAGGCATGAGTCGACTCATGAGTCGACCTCTGCTGTTTTGGGCCAAGAAAATCCAGAAACCCAATCTCTGGACTTTGCAACAGAGGTCGACTCATGAGTCGACCCCTGAGGCATGAGTCGACTCATGAGTCGACTCATATGTCGGGATTTGCCTGTAACGGCTAGTTTTTGGCCAGATTTGGTTGCTTTTTAATGCTGCTTTTTGTGCTCTAACGGCTCTTTTTCTGCCTAGTTTGTTTTTCCTTGTCTCTTAAGGCTATAAAGGTTTCAAAAGGTGGAAAACAAAAAGTAGGGAGATCCAAATATCCAAGAGGCATTCAAGTGATTTGAAAAGAGAAAATCAAGAGCATTCAAGAGGGCATTCAAGTGCATTCAAGAGAGAGTTTCTCAAGCCAACTTCTCAACCTCATTCAAGAGCTCATTTACAGCCTTCAAGAAGCCTTCAATCAAGCTCACCAACTCCTCAAGCATTTACTTCATCTCTCATCCACTTTGAGGAAATCCAAGAAGGGCTTCTTCATTTGAGTAAAGCGTATTTATTGTTATATTCGCTCACTTAAGGAGCTATTCTTGTACTTAATTTGTGCTCTAAACTGAGTTTATCTTGTGAGCAATTGTTTTTGTTTTTGGAGGGTTTCCAAAACAAGGAAAGGTTGATCCGAACCTGAAATCGGAGTGTGTGGGTCGGCTTGTACCCGAGAAACAAGTGGACTAGCTTGGGATAGCTAGTGTCGGAGTTTCCGACGGTTGTATTCGGGTTGAATACAAAGTTTAGTGGATTGGAATTCCCAAGTAGGAGCTTGGGGAGTGGACTTAGGTGCAAGGTTGGCACCGAACCACTATAAATCATTGTGTTTGTGGCATGCTTTATTGTTTCTCTCTAATTCTCCATTATATCCTTGCATTCTTGCTTTAAGTAATTAATCTCAAACCAAAGTATCTCTCTTCATTCATCAAGCTTTTGATATATAATTTTTTTACAAGTAATTAGTTAAGCCTAAAATTTTTTAAAACCCAATTCACCCCCCCTCTTGGGTTGCATAGCTGGGCAACAAGTGGTATCAGAGCCCGGTGCTCTAGCCCTTCTTTGATCTAACAATCAAAGAGCCAAAGATCTATGGCAACCCACGTCGGCACTTCTCTAGCCGAGGGGCAATCTACCAACCGACCTCCACTTTTCAATGGGTCTAACTACACCTATTGGAAAGCTTGGATGAAGATTTTCATACAAGCACTAGACTATGATATGTGGAGTATCATAGTGAACGGTCCACACACACCCACCAAGATAATAGATGGTGAGGAGTCAACCAAACCCGAAAGAGAATGGGATGAGGTTGATAAGAAATTAGCACAGTTAAATGCTAAAGCTATGAATGTTCTTTACTGTTCACTTGATGCAAATGAATTTAATCGCATTTCTACCTGTGCATCTGCTAAAGAAATATGGGATAGGTTAGAAGTAACCCATGAGGGAACAAATCAAGTAAAGGAGTCTAAAATAAACATGCTTGTACATAAATATGAGTTATTTAAAATGGAGCATGATGAGTCCATAACTGCTATGTTTACTCGCTTTACTGATATAATTAATGGTTTGAAGAGTCTTGGCAAATCTTATACTAACAGTGAACTTGTAAGGAAGATTCTCAGGTCATTGCCAAGAACCTGGGAAGCCAAGGTGACTGCTATCCAAGAAGCAAAGGACTTGAACACTCTACCTCTAGAAGAGCTTCTTGGATCTTTGATGACTCACGAGCTTAGCATGAAGCAACATCAAGAGGATGAAGTCAAAAAGAAGAGAACCATTGCCCTCAAATCCACAGCCTCTCCTGATGAAGAAACTGACGATACAGAAGATGAAGAACAGGATGAAGAAATGGCACTCATCACCCGAAGATTCAAGAAGTTCCTAAGAAAGAGGAAACAGGGGATGAGAAAGAGACCTTTCACAAAAGGGGAACAAAGCAAAGAGAAAGAAAAAGATCAACCCCTTATATGCTATGAGTGCAAGAAGCCGGGGCATTTCAAATCCGAATGTCCACAATTGAAGAAAGGTCCCAAAAAGTTCAAAAAGAAGGCAATGATGGCCACATGGAGTGCGAGCGACGACTCAAGCTCCGATGAGGAGACCTCAACAGAACAAGCCAACCTGTGCCTTATGGCACACGATAATGAGGTAAATTCTGAAACCCCTAGTGATTTTACTTTTGAAGAATTGCATGAAGCCTTCAATGATTTAATTGATGAATTGAAGAAACTAGGAATGAAAAACAAAGAACTAAAACTGAAAAATCAGTCTTTAGTAAAACAAGCAGAAAATCTTTCAGTTGAAAAATCTACTTTGCTTCAAGAGAACCAAAGCCTAAAGAATGATATAAACAAGCTGAAACCTATAGTAGATAAATTCACCTTAAGTTCAAACAAACTAAATATGATTCTTGAAAATCAAAAGGCCGTATATGATAAGGCCGGACTTGGCTATAACCCCTTAAAGAAACAAAAATATCTGAAAAATATTTATGTAAATTATTCAAGTAACAAGTCTACCAATACTACTTGTTTTAAATGTGGTAGAATAGGACATAAATCTTACACTTGTGCAAACATAACTGTAAAGAAAATATGGGTTCCAAAAGGAACCATCTTGACTAACCAAAAAGGACCCAAGAAAGCTTGGGTACCTAAAACAAAAACTTGATATTTGTTTGCAGGTGTGTCTAGCATCCCATGGAGAAAACAGAAAATGGTATCTGGACAGTGGATGCTCGAGACACATGACTGGTGATGAATCACAATTCATCACGCTTGATGCTAAGGATGGAGGGATGGTCACCTTTGGAGATAATGGCAAAGGAAAGATCATCGGGATAGGTAACATTGGTATCACTCCCTCCAAATATATTGAAAATGTTTGTTAGTTAAAGGTTTAAAGCATAACTTACTTAGCATTAGTCAATTTTGTGATAAAGGGTATAAAGTAGTTTTTGAATCATCTGTTTGTATTGTGACTAGTCCTATTAATGATGGCATCAAATTTATAGGACATAGACATGGCAATGTTTATATGGTAGATCTAAATGATTTAGCCAAATTAGACATGCAATGCCTAGTATCCTTAAATGCTAAAGTTAATGAGACTAGTTGGCTTTGGCATCGTAGACTTGCTCACATTAGCATGCATTCTCTTTCAAAATTAATTAAGAAAGAATTAGTTCATGGCTTGCCTAAACTAAATTTTGAAAAAGATAGGATTTGTGATGCATGTCAACTAGGTAAGCAAACTAGAGTTTCATTTAAA
>NC_025998.2:86187349-86228311 GCF_000442705.2 Elaeis guineensis
TCTTCAATGGTTTTAGGTTCAAGATGAGAGACAAAAGCAAAATGATTGAATGCATCTTTAAGTGAAGAATGAGTTCTTACACCCTGTGAAGGATCACCAATAATTAGTTCCTTGGGGTGATTGTGAATATACCTCCATTCTTTGGGTAGATCATTTGTACCTTGAGGTTGTTCTTATTGTTCTTCACCTCCCTCATCCTATTTGTCTTCATGTTCCTCATCATCTTGAATTGTTGAATCTTTCAGAGTGATCTCCTTCATTCCTTCTATAAGAGGATCTTCATCATCAACACCTTCATTCTTTCTTGAAGGAAGATCGTCAGTTTCATCAAAGACAACATGTATTGACTCCTCTACTATTAAGGTTCTTTTGTTAAAAACTCTAAAAGCTTTACTAGAGGAGGAGTAACCAAGAAAAATTGCTTCATCAGATTTTGCATCAAATTTTTCAAGTCTTTCTTTACAATTATTTAACGCAAAACATCGACAACCAAAAATATGAAAATATACAATATTAGGTTTTCTTCCTTTCCAAAGCTCATAGGGGGTTTTCTTTAAAATTTATCTAATTAAAGCATGATTTAATATGTAACATGCTGTGTTAATAGCTTCCACCCAAAAGTATCTTGGAAGGTTGCTTTCACATAGCATGGTACGGGCCATTTCTTCTAGAGTTCTATTTTTTCTTTCTACTACCCCATTTTGTTGGGGTGTCCTAGGTGCTGAAAAATTGTGGCCTATTCTTTTTTCATCACAAAACTTTTAAAATCTTGATTTTCAAATTTGGTTCCATGATCACTTTGAATATTTTGAATTCAAAATTCTTTCTCATTTGTGACTTTTCAGTAAAATTTAGAGAAAACTTGAAAAGTTTCATCCTTGTGTGCCAAAAAAAAAACCCATGTAAAATGAGAGAAATCATCAATAATTACAAAATCATATCATTTTTTCTAGACTAGTAGTTCTAGTAGGCCAAATAAATCCATGTGCAATAGCTCTAATGGTCTAGAAGTTGAAACAATATTCTTAGATTTGAATGAAACTCTTGTTTGTTTACCTAGTTGGCATGCATCACAGATTCTATCCTTTTCAAAGTTCAATTTTAGCAAACCAAGAAACAATTCCTTCTTAATGAGTTTTGAAAGTGAATGCATGCTAATATGTGCAAGCCTATGATGCCAAAGCCAACTAGTCTCATTAATCTTGACATTCAAAGATACTAGGCACTACATGTTTATCTTGGATAGATCATTCAAATCTACCATATAAACATTACCATGTCTATGTCCAACAAATTTAATACCTTCATTAATAGGACTAGTTACAATGCAAACAGAAGATTCAAAAATAACTTTATATCCTTTATCACAAAATTGACTTGTTGGGTATAAAATACCCACAGTCGAAGCCCTCGGCGGCATCGACAACAGCACAGCTCCGCCCGGACTCCTACAGGAGTCAGGCTCTGTCGCGACATCAGAACAGCTCCGCCCGACTCCTACGGGAGTCGGGCTCCGTCGCGACATCAGAACAGCTTTGCCCGGACTCCTACGGGAGCCGGGCTCCACCGCAACTTCAGAACAGCTTCGCCCGGATTCCTACGGGAGTCGGGCTCTGCCGCGACTTCAGAACAGCTTCGCCCGAACTCCTACGGGAGCCGGGCTCCGTCGCAACTTCAGAACAGCTTCGCCCAGACTCCTACGGGAGCCAGGCTCTGTCGCGACATCAGAACAGCTCCGCCCGGACTCCTACGGGAGCCGGGCTCCGCCCCCGACATCAACTGCAGAACAGCTCCGCCCAGGCTCCTACGGGAGCCGGGCTCCGCCCCCGACATCAACTTCAGAACAGCTTCGCCCGGACTCCTACGGGAGCCGGGCTCCGCCGCGACTTCAGAACAGCTTCGCCCGAACTCCTACGGGAGCCGGGCTCCGCCGCGACTTCAGAACAGCTTCGCCCGGACTCCTACGGGAGCCGGGCTCCACCGCGACATCAGAACAGCTCCGCCCGGCTCCTACGAGAGCCGGGCTCCGCCGCGACATCAGAACAGCTTCGCCCGGACTCCTACGGAAGCCAGGCTCCACCGCAACTTCAGAACAGCTTCGCCCGGACTCCTACGGGAGCCGGGCTCCGCCGCGACTTCAGAACAGCTCCGCCCGAACTCCTACGGGAGCCGGGCTCCGCCCCCGACATCAACTGCAGAACAGCTCCGCCCGGACTCCTACGGGAGCCGGGCTCCGCCTCCGACATCAACCGCAGAACGGCTCCACCCGGACTCCAACGGGAGCCGGGCTCCGCCTCCGACATCAACCGCAGAACGACTCCGCCCGGACTCCTACGGGAGCCGGGCTCCGCCTCTGACATCGACTGCAGCACAGCTCCGCCCGGACTCCCACGGGAGCCAGGCTCCGCTCTCAGTACCGACTGCTGGTAAGCTCCGTCCGGACTTCTACGGGAGCCGGACTTCACCTCTAACTTTGACTGCTGGTAAGCTCCGTCCAGACTCCTACGGGAGCCGGACTTCACCTCTAACTTTGATTGCAGAGGACTCCGCCCGGACTCCTACGGGAGCCGGGTTCCGCCCGCAACTTCAGCTCCGAGAGGGCTCCGCCCGGACTCCTACGGGAGCCGGGCTCCGCCTCCGACATCAGCTACAGAGCAGCTCCGCCCGGACTCCTACGGGAGCCGGGCTCCGCCTCCGACAGCAGCTACAGAGCAACTCCGCCCGGACTCCTACGGGAGCCGGGCTCCGCCTCCGACATCCCCTGCAGCATGACTCCGCCCGGACTCCCACGGAAGTCAGACTCCGCCCACGACCCCAGCCGCCAGGAAGACCTCTCCCGGACCTTTACAGAGGCCGGGCTTTGACCGTCGCCGAGCTTCAATCAACAGATCCGCACCCCCTGGCAGGCCACCAAAATGGCCACGACCCTACTCCACTTCTTGTGACGGATTCTGCGCAGCTCCATCATTCCCTGACAAGCTGCAGTAACCGTCGCCGTCCTGCTCCACTTTTTATGGCAGATTCTGCACAGCTCCACTACCCCCTGGCAGGCCACTATAACGGCCACGAACCAGCTCCACCTCCTGCGATGGATACCGGGCGATTCTCCCATCCACTGGCAAGTCACGACAACGGGCACTGCTCCACTCCCTGCAACTGATTCCACGTGACGAGCTGCGGTGATGGCCACGATTCCGCTCCACTACCTCTCGCAATAAATTCTCCTGACCACGGGCGGCCCACTACCAGACGGTTACAGGTGTCGCCATCAATCCGTTGCCCCCTCCGCCTATAAAAGGGAGACTCAGATACGTTATTCTCTAAGCTCATTTCTCATCTCAAAACTCTGCTAAATTCTTCGTTCGAGCACTCCATTCTTGTTGAGGCAAAGAACTGACTTGAGCGTCGGAGGGTCTTGCCGGAGCAACCCCACCTCCGGTTTAGACTTCCTTTGCAGGTCCCGACGGCGACCGCGGCTTCCCTGACTCCAGCTTCTCCGGTGTAGGTAGATTTTTGCACCAACAGGATTGGCGCTAGAGGAAGGGGTGTGTCTTCGTAGCACCCTTGTTCTTAAAGGAGTGTTCAACGGAGCCGTCCCTGACCGTCTCTCCGTCACCCGCTCCTAACCTCCCTTCATGAGATCGACACTCGATGCCTCCGCGCAAGGCGTCCACCCAGCGGTCTACGGCCTCCGCGGCCAGATCTCAGGCTCCGGCCTCCCCTCCAGTTTCTCAGCCTCCTCCTCCTCCCCCTCCGGCGGTGGCGGTCGGCGCGGAACAATTTGACTTGCTGGCACAGCAGGTCAGAGGCCTCATCAAAGCCATACAAGCAATGCAGCAGCAGCAACCGCAGGCGTCGGCGCATCCGGAAAGGGCATCTCCGGAATGCCAGAACCCGGCGGCAGGGCGGGCCACCTGGGCCAGCCGCCCCGTCCTTCCCGAGAAAATAAATCCGAGGGTAGAGAGCCCTCAATCAGATCACGACTCCACCCCTGGAAGATCCCTGCCCCCGTTCTGTCAAAGGACCCTCGAGACTCGAAGTCGAGAGGATTTCCTGGACCGGAAGCTCCAGAAGATGAACCGGCGGATTGAAGAACTCCGCCACGTGCTCCCCGCTTATGGTGAGGATATTTGCACTGACCCTCCCTTCTCCCAAATGATTATGCAGGAACCGATCCCGTCGAACTTCAAGCTTCCCCAGTTTGAAAGCTACGATGGGACGTCGGACCCGGTTGATCATCTGGAGGCCTTCCGAACGATGATACTGCTTCACGGTGCTCCTGACGCCATCTTGTGCCAGGCTTTTCCGTCTACTTTGAAGGGAGCAGTGAGGAACTGGTACTCGGCTCTAAAGCCGGGTACCATATTTTCCTTCGATCAAATGAGCCACCAATTTGTGGCCCATTTTGTCAGCAGCCGGCATCCCCGGAAGGGTTCGGAGTCCCTCATCAACATCAAGCAGAGGGAAGGGGTGTCCATATGGGCCTACGTCAACCGCTTCAACATAGCGGCGTTGGAGGTCCGAAACTCAGACCAGTCAGTTACCATGGCCGTCATGAAAGGTGGCCTTCAGAAGAATGATCTCTTGTACTCTCTGGAGAAGAAGTACCCCAGGGATTTTGCCGATTTACTGGCTCGGGCTGAAGGATACGCCCGAGCGGAAGAGGCCTTCAAAATGAAGGATGAAGAGACAGCAAGGGAGCGTCAAGCGGGAGATTCGAGTAAGCCCGCAGTTGAGAAAAGGCCCAAGGAAGCCCGGCCGCGTTCTCGATCCCCTCCTGGGCATAAGCACGCCCATACTCCACCCCGGGCATGCAGGCAGAGAAGCCCAGACTGTGGGGTTCGACGGGGCTCCCCACCAGGGAGATTTCGCAACTACGCCCCCCTCAACGCCTCGAAGGCCCAGGTACTGATGGAGGTCAGGGAGCAGCTCCCTAGGCCGGAGAGGATGCGCACACATCCCAGGAAGTGCAACCCCAACAAGTTCTGCCTCTACCACCGTGACCACGGCCACGACACCGAAAAATGCATCCAGCTCCAGGACGAGATCGAGGAGCTCATTCGGCGAGGTCGACTCGACAGATTCATCCGCCGCCGGCCTGAGGGTAGAGGAGACCGGCCAAGAGCCCTCCCACCGCCTGAACCGCAGAAAAGGGAGGAGCAACCCGGGGACCGACCTCCCATCGGGACCATCGACTCCATCACCGAAGGGCCTCAAGGAGGAGCGGGAAAACTGTAAATGTATCACTTACTATTTTGCCTTTTCTTTCTGCCTAACGTGCCCCTCCCACCTAGCGTGGATGTATTATGACTGGATATGATCCCTCCAAAAGCACAGCCATGTCAAGAACAGGAGGAGAACCTCGTCCTGACATGAGCAAAGTCAAAGGCCCGATTCTTTTAGACCAGATGGGGGGAGAGGCCTTACAATGTCCTAATGTACCTCCACAGCCTTGTTAGGGACAGGAGAAAAATCTCACCCTAACTTGAGCAAAGTCAAAGGCCCGATTCTTTTAGATCGGATGGGGGGAGAGGCCTTACAACGCCCTAATGTGCCCCCACAGCCCTGTTAGGGACAGGAGAAAAACCTCGCCCTAACTTGAGCAAAGTCAAAGGCCCGATTCTTTTAGACCGGATGGGGGGAGAGGCCTTGCAACGCCCTAATGTGCCCCCACGGCCATGTCAGGAACAGGAGGAGAACCTCGTCCTGATATGAGCAAAGTTGAAGGCCCGGTTCTTTTAGACCGGAGGGGGGAGAGGCCTTACAGCGCCCTAACGCACCCCCACAAGCTAGGCTGGTAACGAGAGGAGAGCCTCACGCCGGCTCGAGCAAAATGGAAGGCCCGGACTCCTACGGGAGCCGGGTTCCTACGCCAAGGAAGACTTCACCCGGACTCCTACGGGAGCCGGGTTCTGCCGCCAAGGAAGACTTCGCCCAGACTCCTACGGGAGCCAGGTTCCTACGCCAAGGAAGACTTCACCCGGACTCCTACGGGAGTCGGGTTCCGTCGCCAAGGAAGACTTCACCCGGACTCCTACGGGAGTCGGGTTCCGCCGCCAAGGAAGACTTCACCCGGACTCCTACGGGAGCCGGGTTCCGCCGCCAAGGAAGACTTCGCCCGGACTCCTACGGGAGCCGGGTTCCTACGCCAAGGAAGACTTCACCCGGACTCCTACGGGAGCCGGGTTCCACTGCCAAGGAAAACTTCACCCGGACTCCTACGGGAGCCGGGTTCCGCCGCCAAGGAAGACTTCACCCGGACTCCTACGGGAGCCGGGTTCCGCCGCCAAGGAAGACTTCGCCCGGACTCCTACGGGAGTCAGGTTCCTACGCCAAGGAAGACTTCGTCCGGACTCCTACGGAAGTCGGGCTCCATCCGCCACTTCTACAGCAAGGGTTAATAATGGTGGTGAAACTCGGCCATGTAACAAGGTCGGATGAAAGGAAAAAGCCCCCCCCACGACGATATCTACGTCAAGCAAGCCAAACGACAAGAAAGGTTCAACAGACGACAATATCAGTGCTACGTGTGGACAAGGTAACGCAAAACGCTCTTTTTTCCATTTCCGATATACATACTACAAAGCCAGGACGGCCAAGGAAAGAAGGACAAAACGACAAAAAGAAAGTAACTACATGATAAGACATAAAGACAAAAGAGCTCTAAGGAGGCCCTGCTCCCTCCGACCTAGGGTTATCTACCCCATCCCTCAACCAGGACTGCCTCAGGTTTTCTATTGCTTCTTCTAGTTCTCCCCACTTCCGCAGCTCATCCTGGAGCGCCCGACGAAGTTGTTGGCTCTCAGCCTCCACTTCTCGACGCCACTTCCGCAAAACTTCAGACTCTGCCTCTGCGTCCGCGACGGCCTTCCGCTCAAGCGCCAGTTGAATTTTCACTTGTTGCAGCTCGGCTGTCTTCTCCCCAAGGGAGATAGAAATCCCTTCGACAGTACCTCTCAGGGCTTGGAGCTCTTCGGTATCTTGGGCGGAGGTAAGCTGTGCCCTATTAACCAGCTGCCTTTGGAGACGAACGACCTCATCAGCCGCCTTCTGGAATCTCCCTTTGTACTCTTCCACTTGCTGGCGCCAGCTGGCCCGCTGCACGTCGTGGCTCATCTCGACGTCTTGAAGCTACTTCTGGAGGTCGGAGACCTTCTGCGACCACTTCTGTTCATCATCAACCCGGGCCAAGAGCCGGGATGAGCTTCCTTCCAGATGGCCGATCTTCCTCTTCGCAGCTGATAGTTCCACCTTAAGGGCGCTGATCCTGGCTTCTTGAGCCCAAATTCGGTCGCTGGTGCTCTTCTTGCATTCCTCGAGCTCCTTTGTGAAGTTCGCCTTCCTCCGACTGTAATCCATGATTGCCTTCACTTGGAGACTCCTAAAGTGGGCGGCCTCAGTGGCGGCTTCGGAATGGCATTCCCTCGACTTACGGAGCTCG
Source organism: Elaeis guineensis (assembly GCF_000442705.2). Taxonomy (NCBI): domain Eukaryota; kingdom Viridiplantae; phylum Streptophyta; class Magnoliopsida; order Arecales; family Arecaceae; genus Elaeis; species Elaeis guineensis. The sequence goes on from NC_025998.2 coordinate 86,194,791, forward strand.
CCTTCCGACTTCTTCAACTTCTTCGTCAGGTGGAGGACCTCCTTTTTTAGCCGCTGGGTAGTTGATTTCAGCAGGACCCCCAGGGGCAAGGGGAGTGCTTCAGCAGGGCACTGCCATCGGAAGGTGCAAGCATCAAAGATCGACTCATTACAAGAAGAAAGGCAGAAAGGAGGAGGAGGGGGAAGGAGAGGCCATCCACAACAAGAAATTCGACTTTATTGATTGAATAACTTTGAAGACAAACAGAAAGGAAATATGGCGACAAAATAAGGGCACAAGATCAGAGGTCTCAGACCTCAGGGGCAGGAGGTGGAGAACTCGGTGCGGGGGGTGCGACTGCGGTGGTGGCGGACGAAGGGCCGGCCTCGTCTTCAGACTCCTCAAGAAAGCCGAGATCGAGGTCGGGGTATCTGCTGGCCACCTTCTCTTGGCAGAGCTCGAACCCCTTAGTGAATGCCTCCTGGCCGAACTGGACGTTCAGTTCCCTCATCTCCACGGAAGCCTTGAACTCCTCCACCGCAAGGGCCCTGGCCTCCGAGACCAGAACCGGAGTTTGCTCGACCAAATGGGCGACCTCGGCCTCCACCTTCCTCGCCGACTCCTCCAAGATTTGTCTCTCCTCTTCTCGGGCTTGTCTCTCCTCTTCCCGGGCTTGCCTCTCTCTTTCCAGGGCCTCCTGAAGGGCGGCTACTTCGGCCGTCTTCGCTTGGAGGTGAGCCACCTCGGCCTGGCAACGTTCCTCCACCTGAAGGAGGTCCCTTCTCATGCGGCTCGTCGCCTCGACATAGGCGAAGAGCTGGTGCCCAATCTGCAAGGACGGATAGAGAATTACAACAAAGGCCGAGTGACCGTGCAAATAAACATCCGCTTACCTCAAGGAAGGACCCCAAAAAGTCCCAAGCCTGTTGCTCGGGATCGGCGCGGTCGATCCTCTCCACGACGTCGGACAGGATGCAGCCATCGAGCAGCCGCCTGATCAGGTCCTTATCGTTGAAGGGGTTCTTCGATCCCCCCTCGGAGCAGACGGACTCGTCTGCAGCAGCTCGGTGGCTACTCGCCCTGCGAGCCACCGATTTCCTCCTCCTCCCTGTGGCGGGCGCCTCCGTGGGGCGAACCCCCGGGGTGGGGACCCCAGTCGGCGGGCTCCTCGAGGAAGCCCGGGGGGCCACTGGCTCGACATCTGAAGGGATGTCGATGGCCGGGGCCGCCTGGACGGGCGCAGCCAAGCTCGTCTCCTCCGCCCTGGCCCTCTTCGCCGATCCGGAGGCCGTCGCGCCCTTCCTCTTCTGAGCCCTCATTCCCCTGGCGAGCATCCGCATTGCTTCGGCATCCATTGCTAAAAAAAAAAAAAAGAAGAAGAAGCGACACCGATTAGTCCAGAGTCAAAAAAAAAAAAAAAAAAAGAAAAGAAAAAAGAAGAGAGAAAGAAAGAGAAAGAAAAGAGCGAGAAGGAAAAAATAAAGAGGAGAAGAAGAGGAAGGCAAGAAAGGAAAATATAAGATGAATACTTGCTGGATCCTGAGAGCTCAGGCCGATGTTGAAAAGAAGCTGCTCCCTCAGAAGATTAGGAAGGGAAGGAGCGGGATAAGTTAGGAGCTTCTGGGCGGCCTGAAGGTCATCCTCCCCCAGGCTGGGAGCCCGACGGACGGAATCCCTCAGAGACCCCCAAGGGGGCAGGCCCAGTTCCAGGGTCGGGCAGTGGACGAAGAGAAATTTTCCCTTCCAATTGTGAATCGAAGAAGGGGCACCCTTCAGCAACCCCTTCTTACCAAACTGGGGGGAGAAGTACCACCAGTCCTTCGTCGAAGGATGGCGTTTGAAGGTATAAAAATGCCTGAACAAGGAGAGGGACGGCTGGACTTCGGCTATGTGGCAGAGGGAGAGAAACCCTATCAAAAACCTAAAGGAATTCGGGGCCACGGAGGCGAGAGAAATGTCCAAGAAGCGGAAGAAGGCAGCAACAAAGATAGGAAGCGGAAGCCGAAGTCCGGCACAGAACGCTTCCTGATACAAACAGAAGCAACCGGGAGGAGGAGCGCTGGCCCAGTCAGAGGGGCCAGGTAGCTCCAGGTCGTACTCCAGAGGAACCCCATACCGAACCCTTATCAGAAGGAGTTCATCCGAAGTCGACGAACAGGGAATAGCGCCCGGTGCAAAAATTGGGCGAGGCCCTGCCCCTGACGCAGGTTCGTCCGCAGAGACAGCGACCTGGGGGTTTGAAGCGGAAGAACTCTCAGAACTGCCGGGAGCAGAAGAGTCGGAAGACATTTTGAGTGGTTTCGAAGGGAGGATCTGAAGAACCCTAAAAAGATAGATCGAAAGGGGAACGAGACGCCGAAGGCTAACTCGGAGGAAGGCACAAAAGTAATGAAGAGAGGAGAAGCCCCTAGGCGGTGAGAAGAAGGTTGGCACTAACCTATATTGCTCTGAGGGACCTGGGGAACGAGAAACGGGAGGCGCCTATGGCTCGAGAAGACGTTCACTAGAGCAGGCTCTCGAAGAGAAGACAGACACCAGCGAAAACTCAGGAATGGAGTAGGACGCCTGAAGGGGGAGGACGGGTTTAAATAGACCCTGGGATCCGGCGCCATAATGATCGCGAATCCCCCTGGCCAGTCCGCATCCGACACGTGTCCCAATCCCCCTAGCAGATGGCTAAAAGCGGCTGACGGTTGGCAGGATCATAATTGTGCCGTACCTAGGCCAGTGTACCTATGGGATTTTCGAAGCATCCCCTCGTACCGCTCTAATTCGAAAAGACTCCGACACGCGCTCATTTAATGCCAAAATATCTGGAGGCAGCAGTGCGCAGGATTCGAAGGGACGGTTCCGACTGTACCCATCTCTCTCTCTCTCTCTGTGTACTTCCTTCGCTTGAAATTCAAACTCGAAAGTAGGAGGACTGGTGTTGGGTATAAAATACCCATAGCCGAAGCCCTCGGCGGCATCGACAACAGCACAGCTCTGCCCAGACTCCTATGGGAGCCGGGCTCCACCGCGACATCAGAACAGCTCTGCCCGGCTCCTACGGGAGTTGGGCTCCGCCGTGACATCAGAACAGCTTCGCCCAGACTCCTACAGGAGCCAGGCTCCATCGCAACTTCAGAACAGCTTCGCCCGGATTCCTACGGGAGCCGGGCTCCGCCGCGACTTTAGAACAGCTTCGCCCGGACTCCTACGGGAGCCGGGCTCCACCGCGACTTCAGAACAGCTTCGCCCGGACTCCTACGAGAGCCGGGCTCCGCCGCGACATCAGAATAGCTCCGTCCGGACTCCTACGGGAGCCGGGCTCCGCCCCCGACATCAACTGCAGAACAGCTCCGCCCGGGCTCCTACGGGAGCTAGGCTCCACCCCCGACATCAACTTCAGAACAGCTTCGCTCGGACTCCTACGGGAGCCGGGCTCCGCCGCGACTTCAGAACAGCTTCGCCCGGACTCCTACGGGAGCCGGGCTCTGCCGCGACTTCAGAACAGCTTCGCTCGGACTCCTACGGGAGCCGGGCTCCGTCGGGACATCAGAACAGCTCCACCCGACTCCTACGGGAGCCGGGCTCCGCCGCGACATCAGAACAGCTTCGCCCGAACTCCTACGGGAGCCGGGCTCCGCCGCAACTTCAGAACAGCTTCGCCCGGACTCCTACGGGAGCCGGGCTCCGCCGCGACATCAGAACAGCTCCGCCCGGACTCCTACGGGAGTCGGGCTCCACCCCCGACATCAACTGCAGAACAGCTCCGCCCGGACTCCTACGGGAGTCGGGCTCCGCCTCTGACATCAACCGCAGAACGGCTCCGCCCGGACTCCTACGGGAGCCGGGCTCCGCCTCCGACATCAACCGCAGAACGGCTCCGCCCGGACTCCTACGGGAGCCGGGCTCTGCCTCCGACATCGACTGCAGCACAGCTCCGCCCGGACTCCCACGGGAGCCAGGCTCCGCTCTCAGTACCGACTGCTGGTAAGCTCCATCCGGACTCCTACGGGAGCCGGACTTCACCTCTAACTTTGACTGCTGGTAAGCTCTGTCCGGACTCCTACGGGAGCCGGACTTCACCTCTAACTTTGATTGCAGAGGACTCCGCCCGGACTCCTACGGGAGCCGGGTTCCGCCCGCAACTTCAGCTCCGAGAGGGCTCCGCCCGGACTCCTACGGGAGCCGGGCTCCGCCTCCGACATCAGCTACAGAGCAGCTCCGCCCGGACTCCTACGGGTGCCGGGATCCGCCTCCGACAGCAGCTACAGAGCAACTCTGCCCGGACTCCTACGGGAGTCAGGCTCCGCCTCCGACATCCCCTGCAGCACGACTCCGCCCGGACTCCCACGGAAGTCAGACTCTGCCCACGACCCCAGCCGCCAGGAGGACCTCTCCCGGACCTCTACAGAGGCCGGGCTTCGACCGTCACCGAGCTTCAATCAACAGATCCGCGCCCCCTGACAGGCCACCAAAATGGCCACGACCCTGCTCTACTTCCTGTGACGGATTCCGCACAGCTCCATCATTCCCTAACAAGCCGCAGTAACCGTCGCCGCCCTGCTCCACTTTCTGTGGCGGATTCTGCACAGCTCCACTACCCCCTGGCAGGCCACTATAACGGCCACGAACCTGCTCCACCTCCTGCGATGGATATCGGGCGATTCTCCCATCCGCTGGCAAGTCACGACAATGGGCACTGCTCCACTCCCTGCAACTGATTCCACGTGGCGAGCTGCGGTGATGGCCACGATTCCGCTCCACTACCTCTCGCAATAAATTCCCCTGACTACGGGCGGCCCACTACCAGACGGTTACAGGTGTCGCCATCAATCCGTTGCCCCCTCCGCCTATAAAAGGGGGACTCAGATACGTTATTCTCTAAGCTCATTTCTCATCTCAAAACTCTGCTAAATTCTCCGTTCGAGCACTCCATTCTTGTTGAGGCAGAGAACTGACTTGAGCGTCGGAGGGTCTTGCCGGAGCAACCCCACCTCCGATTTAGACTTCCTTTGCAGGTCCCGACGGCGACCGCAGCTTCCCCAACTCCAGCTTCTCTGGCGCAGGCAGATTTTTGCACCAACATGACTAATGTTTAGTAAATTATTCTTTAAACCATCTACTAACAAAATATTTTCAATATACTTGGAGGGAGTGATACTAATGTTACCTATACCGATGATCTTTCCTTTACCATTATCTCCAAAGGTGACCATCCCTCCATTCTTAGCATCAAGTGTGATAAATTGAGATTCATCATCAGTCATGTATCTCGAGTATCCGCTATCAAGATATCATTTTCTGTTTGCTCCTTGGGATGCTAGACACACCTGCAAGCAAAAGTCAAGTTTTTGCTTTAGATACCCAAGCTTTCTTGGGTCCTTTTTGGTTAGTCATAATGGTTCCTTTTGGAACCCATATTTTCTTTACATTTGAGTTTACAGATTTGTTAGAGAAACAAGTGTATGACTTGTATCCTACTCTACCACATTTGATGTAAGTAATATTAGAAAACTTGTTACTTGAAGAGTTTACAAAGATATTTTTTAGATACTTTTGTTTCTTCAAGGGGTTATAGCCAAGTCCAGCCTTATCATACATGGCCTTTTGATTTTCAAGAATCATATTATGTTTATTAGAACTCAAGGTAAATTTTTCAACTATTGGTTTTAGCTTGGCAATTTCATTCTTTAAATTTTGATTTTCTTGAAATAGGATAGATTTTTCAATTGAAATGCTCTCATTTTATTTTAGTAAAGATTGATTTTTTGATTTTAGATCTTTGTTCTTTATCCCTAGTTTCTTTAGTTCATCAATTAAATCATAAAAAGCTTCATGAAGTTCTTCAAAGGTAAAGTCACTAGGAGTTTTGAAATTTACCTCATTTTCATGTGCCATAAGGCACAAGTTGGCTTGTTCATTTGAGTCTTCTTCTTCGGAGCTTGAGTCATCACTTCTACTCCAAGTGGCCATCATGGCCTTCTTCTTGTACTTCTTAGGACCCTTCTTCAGTTGTGGACATTCAGACTTGAAGTGTCCCAATTTCTTGCATTCATAGCAAATAAGGGGTTGGCTTTATCCTTTTCTTTGCTATGTTTCCCTTTTGTGAGTGGCCTCTTCCTTATTCCTTGTTTCTTTTACCTCAAAAACTTCTTGAACCTTCTGGTAATGAGAGCCATCTCTTCATCCTGCTCTTCATTTTCGATATCATCAGTTTCTTCATCAAGTTGAGCTGTGGATTTGAGGGCGATTGTTCTCTTCTTTTTGACTTCTTCCTCTTGATGTTGTTTCATGCTCAGCTTATGTGTCATCAGTGATCCAAGAAGCTCTTCCAAAGGTAGGATGTTCAGATCTTTGGCTTCTTGGATAGCAGTCACTTTGGCTTCCCAAGTTCTTGGTAAGGACCTGAGAATCTTTCTTACGAGCTCACTGTTAGAATAGGACTTACCAAGACTTTTTAAACCATTTATAATATCAGTAAAATGAGTAAACATTTCAGTTATAGATTCATCATGCTCCATTTTAAAAAGTTCATATTTATGCACGAGCATGTTAATTTTGGATTATTTCACTTGATTAGTTCCTTCATGAGTTACTTCTAATCTATCCCATATTTTCTTAGCAGACATGCATGTTGAGATACGATTGAATTCATTAGCATCTAGTGCACAATACAAAATATTCATGACTTTAGTATTTAGTTGGGCCATTTTCTTATCAACCTCATCCCAATCTTTTTCGGGTTTGGCTGATTCCACACCATCAATAATTTTAGTGGGTGTGTGAGGGCCATTTACTATGATACTCCACATATCATAGTCGAGTGCTTGAATGAAGATTTTCATCTGAGCTTTCCAATAAGTATAGTTGGACCCATTGAAAAGTGGAGGTCGGTTAGTGGACTGCCCCTCGGCTAGAGAAGTGCCAACTTGAGTTACCATAGATCTTTAGCTCTTTGATTGGTTAGATCAAAGTAGGGCTAGAGCATCGGACTCTAATACCACTTGTTGCCCAGCTATGCAACCTAAAAGGGGGGGTGAATTAGGTTTCTAAAAATTTAAACTTAACTTATACCTTATGAAGATTGTTTAACAATAGCAAGATAAATAAGGAGAGTATAGTTGATTCAAGGCTAATGGTTAAATGCAAGAATGCAAGAGAATAAAGAAGTTTTAAAAGGAGAGCAATTAAGCACGACACAAACAAGAGAATTTATAGTGGTTCGGTGCCAATCTTGCACCTACATCCACTCCCCAAGCTCCTACTTGGGAATTCCAATCCACTAACTTGTATTCAACTTGAATACACTCATCGAAACCTCCGACTCTAGCTATCCCAAGCTAGTCCACTTATTTTTCGGGTACAAGCCAATCCAATACAATCCGATTCAAGGTTCGGATCAACCTTCCCATGTTTTGGAACCCTTCCAAAATAAAAACAATAACTCAAAAGGAGTATTACAATTAACAGCACAGAAAATACAAAAGAAGCTCCTTTAATGAGCGAATGAGGCTTTAAATACACTTTACTCAAATAGAAGAAAGCTCTTTCCAATTTTCTCAAGGTGGTTGGAGACTTGAATGAGCACTTCTTGAATGCTTTGAGTGGGCTCTTGCTTAGGGCTGAAAAGTATGCTTGGAATCCTCTTTCAAAACCCTTCTCTTTTTCTCTATATATTTGATTCCCTTCTTTAAGTCCCTATATATATCTTCAAATAATGGTGGAGAGCAATCTGGGTTGAAATAGAGCCATTAAACCACATTAAATGAGCATTAAATGCACTTAAAATGGGTTAAAAACTAGCCGTTGTGAAACTTTTCCATCACAGGGGTCGACCTCTGTGGAAAACAGCAAAAAATAATGGTTCTATAATTTTGGCCTAAAAACAGCAGAGGTCGACTCATGGGGTCGACTCATGCCTGGGGGTCAACCCATGGGGTCGACTCACAGACTGTGCCAGCCAAAAAATTCTACGTGCCATTCAGCCCTTTATGCCATGAGTCGACTCATGGGTCAATTCAATTTTACAAACATGAATATCTTTCAAAATACACATCCAAAAATTATAAAATTTTTTCCAATGGATCACAAATCTTCTGTTCTTGCTCTTGATGCTTTCAAATCAAAATTTGATAAAATTACGATTTTGCTCCTGAAATACAATAAGTCTTTTTCAAGCGAAAAATATTAGTAACCCCCTCAAATGCTTTGTAATCATCAAAATCAATTCAAGGAGCAATAATCATTAAAAAGTGGTTAAAACCATCCTTAAGTATTTGAGAAATACTTAGTACCAATGGTTGGTTTATGGGGAGTCAGATCTGAAACTTCTGAGGTTCACAGACTCTAACTTTCAATCTGACCATGATGACAGCAGAAGCGTATCGGGTTATATCTTTACTCTGAATGGTGGAGCCATCTATTGGAAGAGTTCCAAGCAGTATACTGTGGCAGACTCTATTTGTGAGACAGAGTACATCGCAGCATCGGATGCCACGAAGGAAGCTGTGTGGCTGAGGAAATTCAACACCGAGCTTGGAGTAGCACCCTCCCTCGATGGTCCGATCCTGCTCTACTGCGATAGTACTGGTGTCATTGTTTAGGTGAAGGAACCCAAAGCACACCAGCGGACAAAGCATATTTTGCGCCGCTTCCACCTGGTCCGGAGATCGTGGATCGAGGTGATGTCAACCTTCAGAAGATCGATGGAAAGAAGAACCTAGCTGACCCCTTCACTAAAGCCCTGGCAATAAAGGAGTTCGACAACCACAAGTTGAAGATGGGTATTAGATACTATGTCGAGTGGCTTTAGAACAAGTGGGAGTTGTTGGAAAATATATCCCAAAAGCCAATCATCAAGCTGTTGATGGTTGAGCAACCTTGTATTGTAATTGATTTGTTAATAAATAAAATATATTTTTGATATTTTCATCACAAGTTTTTATCTTCTAATGAACTCCATTATTGTGATGAAGTCCTTAAAACTATTTAGATTCGATAAAGAGAGGATTTATCGATTAGTCCTTAAAACTGTTCACGACCAAATCATAGGTTGTTAATAAGGACGACAGCTTCTATCGAGCATAGGTCACTGTAGGCCATATGGGTTGGTTGTCCTCTTAACCAAGAAGTGTGGAGACACTGGTATGGCATACAGGTGAGATATAAGGGTACATCATCATTGAACGTGACCAACTCCAGAGCATTCTACTATCGAGAATGTCTCTGATGGGATATAGGTATAAGTGTCTCTTAAACCTGAGATCGCCTCAGTGACTTGCAAGCAACTCACTGTGCTTTGGTACTGGACTAACTGAATTTTTAATTTAATGATGGAAGGCTTCTGGGCACAGTCAAGTACTTACGAAGTCAGAGTGTGATCAAGATGGGATTGACCACTCCAAGAGTTGGAGAAGAATGAGCCGCTGTATTTCAATTTGGCAAAATCTTGGCCAGGATAATCCATCAGATAGATTTGATATTTTGAAATACAATATAGACAAGCTGATCAGAGTTGATAGTTGAACTCTGAGGTGTCCTATGAATATTTTGGTCAAGGGGCTGAATTATATGGAAACTATATCCGCATGGGTTCTAAGGATGTTATTCTACACATTCGACATATCCAGTCGTCAGGTACCATTGCTAGATGGTCACTTTGATTGGTACAAAAATTTATTTTTATGCTACTGACTTAGGTTCGGATCTATGAGGTCACATACATTAGAGTTCACGATCCGATCGGATGGTTGATCAATAATTAAGAATTGTTCTAAGGTTAAACGATCAATACGATTGACATTTAACCTAGTGCAAGTATTGTAGGAGGATCGATTAGCAATTCGATTGCTAATTGACTTAATTTGATTAAGCCAATGGGCTGAGATTAAGTTTAATTGAAAATGATTTAATTAAATTTGGTTTGGACTTGATTGGATCAAGTCCAATTGATTTATTGGATAAGCCAAGTGCAAGGAAAAACTAGTCCTTGTTCAATTAGGACTTGGGTCAACCTAATTTTTAATTCAATTAAAAAATTAATTCTAATTTAAATTTAATTTAATTAGATTAAATTATATTTTTAATTGGATTAAGATCAATTTTAATTAGGTTGATTTGATTTTAGTTTGATTTGGTTTGAGAAACCAGATTGGAACAAGACATAGATTGAATCCTAATAAGATTAGGATTCCACCTTGCGCTAATTTAGCCCCCACGCCCACTCTCTCTTATTTTGTGTGACAAAACATTTCTCCCAGGTCTTCACACACATCTAAAACTTTCTTCTCTTTCTCTTTTATATGGAAAGTGGTTGTGGATCAAGTCAAAGTAGGAATTAGTTTGGATTTCAAATTCTATGAGATAGAGTTTTAGGAAACCAAAACTCTTTTCTTATGGTACTAATTTTATCCAAATTTTTTCTAAGATTTTTATGACTTTTATGGCATATAATATACACTATTTGTTTGTGGTCTATGCAAAAAAAGAAAGAGGGGATGCCCAAGAGTTGGGTGCCCCTTGTCTTGCCATGTTTGGATAATCCTTGACTAGGTATTTGACCTATACAAGGACTCTATCATATCTCTCTATTTAACATGAATTTCTTCATGAAATTTTTGTAAAAAATAGAAAAAAGAGAGAACTTTGGGGCATACAAAAATTAGGAAGAAAGAAGGTTGGAGCTTGGAGATACAATAGACACAAGACAGTGCTAATTTTTTGGACCAGCATAGTACTAGCATACTGTGCTGATTTTTTGGACCAGAACTTCTGATCGTGATTCATGAGCTCGTGTGGATGACTCCTAGAGGCCGGATGTGTGTGCGACTCACAACATCATCCTCAAGCCTAGATCAGTAAAGTTAGAATGCCTAACTTGCAAGGTAATAAATCTAATCTATTATATTTTACATACATTAGATATAGTATAGAAACATGTTGATATGATCAACATGTAGTTCTTGCTCTTTATATTTTAATTTTTGATTTAATGCCATATAATAATCATGTAGTAGGATCTTAGATCTAGGGATTCTTTGATTTTATAAGATAAATTTTGATTTATTTTAGTCTTTCGCTGCTTGATCTTGAAAAAGTTTCAAGATCTAATACTGAAACCCTAGATCTGGTTCCTTCAGTATCAGTCTTATTCATATGGTAGTTCATAATGAACTACCCATATGAATCAAAAAGAGACTGGAGGATCAGATCTACCTGTAATTCTTTATCTATATTCATCCTGAGCTTCTGAAGCTCCTCTATGTCCTTAATCATTGTCAAACAATGATCATTGATGTCCTGCCCATCACGCATTTTCACTTTGAAAAGTCTTCTGGAGACCTCAAAGCAAGCTGTGTGACTCTGTTTACCATACAACTCTTGCAGGTGAACTAACATCTCCCTGACAGTCCTCATATCATCATGCTGTTGCAGAAGATCATTGGACATGGATGCTAAGATATAGCACTTCATCTTGTTATCTTCATCCATCCACTCTTCAAGTGTAGCTCGTTGATCAGTAGATGGGCGAGCAGGTAATGCAGGTGCTTCCTAGTAGAGGACATGGTTGAGTTTTTCAAAATTGAGAATAATTTTCAAATTTTGGAGCCAATATTTATAATTGATGCCGATCAACCTATTTGTATCAAAGATTTGGGCTAAGAGGTTTGAACTCAACATGGTTATCTACAGAGAGAATAGTTTCTACTTAAATTTTGTACTTATAATATTGTTTGTTCTAAGAATTTTAAAAATAAATAAAGGATCCCACTATTTCTTTGAATCTTCCACACTCCTCAGGTGGAGAAATGAAAACCTATACACGATCGATTTCAAGTGGGTACTGTAGTCCCATTAATTTATACACACCTCACCTAATAATTATTGGTGAGTATAGATCGATGAGCGAACAACACTTTGTCCATTACTTCACTAAGCAATATGCAGTGGAATTGATCTCTAAGTCCTATGGCCTCACCTAACAGTTATTGGCATATTCCTTAGTTAAGTCAGACCTATCGTTCACTGGTGGGTGCAAAGCCGTCATTGGGACCCTCACCTAATAGTTATTGGGTCTAACCCCATCTCTATCCTGGGATATCAAATATCAATAGAATGGTTGTACCTTCTCGATGCAATCGAACTACTATAACCAGTCGAGAACGATCAATGCTAGGAAAGTACTTGCATCTCTACAATGATGGAAGACATCTAGACTAAATATTTAATGAGAAAATTTAAGATTAGATCTCTTCTAAATCAGTAGATCTGATATCCGACTGATTAAATCAAGTCAGCACATCAATAAGTCTAACCATCCTAGTTGGCATGGGTGAACTCGAGCCAACAAGTAACCTAACATGAAACTGAATCTCCCAAGATGGCCAGGTGAGTTAAGATGCATGGGGGTTCCTTCGTTGCTTTCCTCCGTCCACGACTTCTGCCGCTGGTAAGCCTTGTCCAGACTCCTACGGGAGCCGGACTTCATTTTTGATTTCAATTGCAGGAAGTCTCCGCCCGGACTCCTACGGGAGCCGAACTCCACCTATGACCCCCAACGGCAAGAAGACCTCGTCCAAACTCCTACGGGTGCCGGGCCTCGCTACCGACTCCAACCAAACTTTGGCCAACAAGTCTGGATCCCCTGACAAGCCACAGTAACGGACACCACTGCTCCACTCCCTGCGGTGGATTCTGTGCGAGTCCCCCACTCCCTGACGAGTCACGACAGTGGACGCCGCTCCAGTCCCAGTAACTGATTCCACGTGGCGAGCCACGGCGATAGCCACGATCCCACTCCACTACCCTCCGCAATAAATTCCTCCTGACTCTGGGCGGCCCACTACCAGACGGTTACAGGCGTCGCTATCAATCTGTTGCCCCCTCCATCTATAAAAGGGAAACCCCAGATACGTTATTCTATAAGCTCTCATTTTTACCTAAAAACTCTGCTAAATTCTCCGTTCGAGCACTCCATTCTTGTTGAGGCAGAGAACTGACTTGAGCATCGGAGGGTCTTGCCGGAGCAACCCCACCTACGGTTTAGACTTCCTTTGCAGGTCCCGGCGGTGACCGCAACTCCCTCGACTCCAGCTTCTCCGGGACAAGCAAATTTTTGCACCAACAGGATTGGTGCTAGAGGAAGGGCTTGAACCTTCGCAGTACCCTTGTTCTTAAAGGAGCGCTCAACGGAGCCGCCTCCGATCGTCTCCTCTGGCACCCACTCCTTCTTTCCCCCATGGGATCCTCGCCTGATGCCTTCTCGTGAAGCATCTACACAGCTACCCATAGCCTCCGCAGCCATATCCCAGACCCCGATCTCGCCTTTGGTTTCCCAGGCCCCGAATTCTCCGGCTATGGTCGCCAGCATGGAGTGGCCGGACGATTGGCCTCCGATGGATTCCACCAATACCATCTCGAGAGAATCCCGACAGGAAATGACCAACATACCAGCTGTATCCCCCAAGCGACAAAAGACTGAAGAGCCCATAACCTTTACCGAAGAAGACACTCAGGGAGTCCAATTCTCTCATAACGACGCGGTCGTAGTTTCCTTGAATATAGCAAATTATGACGTCCGTCGCATTCTTGTCGACAATGGAAGTTCGGCCGACATCTTGTTCTACAATGCCTTTTCAAGAATATCCACTCTTGATGGTCATCTGAGGCCGATTAGCTCCCCCTTGGTAGGGTTTACCGGTGACACCATTCTGACGGAAGGAATAATAACTTTGACTGTGACCGCAGGTCAATATCCAAGGCAATCCAGGGCTCTGGTGAATTTTTTGGTGGTGAAGGCGCCATCCGCTTACAATGCAATCCTCGGCCGACCTGGCCTCAATGCTCTCTGAGCCATCGTATCGACCTACCATTTGAAGTTGAAGTTTTCCACCAACCAGGGGATCGGAGAGGTCCAGGGAGACCAAGCCCTGGCCAGACACTGCTACAATATAGCCTTGCAAAGAGGCGATCAATCTGACTCCTGCCCCGTCGATGGACTGGACGCTCGCAATGACCTCACCGAGGAGAGGGGTGCCCCAATCGAGGATCTGGTACCAATCCCTTTGAACGATGGGAACATGGAGCATGTAGCAATGATCGGCTCCAACCTAGGGCAGGAGGTGCGGACGCGTCTCATTGATTTTCTACAAAAAAATGCAGACGTTTTCGCTTGGGTTCCAGCAGACATGCCGGGGATCGACACGGAAGTCATGGAGCATCATTTGGCCGTCGATCCAAAGCATCGATCGACGAAAGAGAAAATCCGAAGTCATGCTCCGGAGAGGCAGAAGGCGATAGCCGAGGAAGTGGATAAGCTCCTTAAGGCCGGATTCATTAAGGAAGTCAATTATCCTGATTGGATTTCCAACGTTGTCCGGGTCAAAAAGGCAAACGGCAAGTGGAGGATGTGCATAGACTTCAAAAGGCTGAATAAGGCCTGTCCGAAGGACAGCTACGCCCTTCCCAGAATCGATCAACTGGTGGACGTGACCTCGGGCCATGAGCTCCTCACCTTCATGGACGCGTTCTCCGGCTATAATCAAATTAAAATGGCACCGAAAGATGAAGAAAAGACAGCTTTCATCACTAATCGTGGCCTTTACTGTTACAGGGTCATGCCTTTCGGCCTCAAGAATGTGGGCGCAACCTACCAGCAGTTGGTGAACAAAATCTTCAAGGAGCAGATCGGCCGTAACATGGAGGTCTATGTGGACGACATGCTCGTAGAAAGCAAATCTTCCAGAGATCATGTCGCCGACCTCGAGGAGATCTTCGACGCTCTCCGAAAATATAGAATGAAGTTGAACCCAACTAAATACGCTTTCAGCGTAACCTCAGGAAAGTTCCTAGGCTTCATGGTATCAGGGTGCAGGATCGAGGCCAATCCAGAGAAAATTTGCGCCATCCAGGAGATGGCCACCCCAAAGTTGATAAAAGAGGTTCAACGCCTCACGGGGAGGATAGTGGCCCTTAATCGCTTCATCGCAAGGTTGGCCGAACGGTGCTTGCCCTTCTTTCAAACCCTCAAGCAGCCGAAGAACTTCTGTTGGACCTTTGAGTGCCAACAGGCATTCGAAGAATTAAGGAGCTACCTTGGATCACCCCCACTGTTGGCAAAGCCTGAGCCTGGGGAGGAGCTATTTTTATACCTGGCGGTCTCTCCCATGGCCCTCGCGGCCGTCCTTGTCAAAGAAGAGACGAAAGTCCAGCGGCCAATCTACTATGTTAGCCGCGCATTGAGGGACGCCGAGACCAGGTACACCAAACTAGAAAAATTGACTTACGCCTTGTTGATTGCAGCCCGAAGACTCCGACCCTACTTTCAAGGGCACACCGTGATGCTACTCACCAACCAACCAATCAAGGCGGTTTTGCACCGAACGGACACCTCCGGGAGGAAGGCGAAATGGGCGATCGAGCTCACGGAATTCGACATCCACTATCGACCCAGGCCAGCAGTAAAGGCCCAAATACTGACAGATTTCATAGTAGAGTGTACCATCCCAGAGGAGGCTGAACCTGAACAAAGCGAAGTTGATGACCTGAAGTCCCAACCGAACTCCCCCGAAGAAGAGGCCGATCCCGCTAATCGCTTTTGGGCCCTCTATGTGGATAGATCTTCCAACATGTCGGGCACAGGTGCGGGCCTGATCTTGGTCAGTCCGAAGGGAGTCATCGCGGAATATGCTCTGCATTTTGAGTTCTCCGCAACAAACAATGGAGCAAAATACGAAGCTCTGATCATGGGACTAAGGATCGCCAGAGAGCTGGGAATAAGTCAGCTCCGGGTGCACAGTGACTCTCAGCTGGTGGTGGGGCAGGTCAGCGGGAGTTACGAAGCGCGGGAGGACAGTATGGCCAAATACCTTGAGAAGGTAAAGGAGCTCACCCCCACCTTTAGCAGCTTCAACATTAGACAGATCCCAAGGTTGGAAAATATCAGGGCTGACCTTCTCTCCAAACTGACGACGTCGGCTCCAGTCGAATTGCCCAAAGGCATCCTCTTTGAAGTTCTAAAACACCCGAGTACAGAAGAATCGCGGCCCGTGATGGAGATTGACCATGAGCCCAGCTGGGTCGACCCACTGATAATCTATCTCAGAGATGGAGTTCTCCCACAGGATGCGAAGGAAGCTCGGAAGCTCTGAAATCAAGCCTCCCGGTACATCCTTTATGAGGATAAATTGTACAAGAGATCGTACTTTTTGCCCCTCTTCAAATGTCTCCGGCCCTCGGAAGCTGACTACGCCTTGTGGGAAGTACATGAAGGAATTTGCGAAAATCATTTGGGGGCTAGATCTTTATCCTACAAGTTGCTCTGTCAAGGATATTACTGGCCAACGATGCATCATGATTCGATTGAATATGTCAAAAAGTGTGATCGATGCCAGAGATACGCCAACGTCTAGAGACAGCCCACCACCGAGCTCACACCCTTGAGTGCCCCATGGCCTTTTGCACAATGGGGGATGGACATACTTGGCCCCTTCCCCATGACGTCTGGGCAAAGGAAGTTCCTCCTTGTAGCGATCGACTACTTCACCAAATGGGTTGAAGCCGAACCACTAGCGAAAATCACAGAAGCAAAAGTACAAGATTTCATCTGGAAGTCGATCGTGTGTAGGTTCGATCTGCCTAGAATCCTAATCACTGATAATGGACGGCAATTTGTGGGAGCAAAATTCGTCGAATTCTGTGAAGATCTAAACATCTCCCACAACTTCACATCAGTAGCCTATCCCCAGGAGAATGACGAAGCTGAGGTGACCAACAGAACCCTTTTGCAGGGGATTAAAATAAGGCTTGAAAAAGCGAAGGGAACTTGGGCGGATGAACTTTACCATGTGTTGTGGGCGTATCGAACTACCCAGAGGCTACCTACGGGGGAGACCCCTTTTGCTTTAGCCTTCGGTGCGGAAGCCATCATCCCAATCGAGCTTAAACTCCCATCGGCACGAGTCGTGGCGTTCGACGAACATCAAAATTCACAATGTCTTAGAGCCAACCTCGACCTGCTGGAAGAAAGATGGGAGATAGCTCAGGTTCGAATGGCAGCCTACAGACAGAAAGTCGCTCGATATTACAACGCCCGGATCAAGAATAAAGCCTTTAGAATGGGAGATCTAGTGCTTCGACGAGCCGCTGTCTCGCAACCTCAGGACCGAGGGAAACTCGCCCCAAACTGGGAAGGACCGTATGAAGTCAAAGAAGTAGTCTGGGCCGAAACTTATTATCTTAAGAAACTCGGAGGAGCCGACCTCCCGTGACCGTGGAGCTTGGAAAACTTACGGATGTACTACCAGTAACTTCATTTTAATTGAAAATTGCATACCTATATGTCTTTGGACAATTCAAACAAACTGTATCAAAAACGAAAGGGAAACCTCGTCTTGACAAAGCGAAGGCCCGGTTCCATTTAGACCGGATGGGGGGAGAGGCCCTGCAACGCCCATATGCGCCCCCACAGCCCTGTTAGGGACAGGAGGAGAACCTCGCCCTAACTTGAGCAAAGTCGAAGGCCCGGTTCCATTTAGACCAGATGGGGGGAGAGGCCCTGCAACGCCCATATGCACCCCCACAACCCTGTTAGGGACAGGAGGAGAACCTCTCCCTAACTTGACCAAAGTCGAAGGCCCGGTTCCATTTAGACCGGATGGGGGGAGAGGCCCTGCAATGCCCATATGCGCCCCCACAGCCCTGTTAGGGACAGGAGGAGAACCTCGCCCTAACTTGAGCAAAGTCGAAGGTCCGGTTCCATTTAGACTGAATGGGGGAAGAGACCCTGCAACGCCCATACATGCCCCCACAGCCCTGCTAAGGACAGGAGGAGAACCTCGCCCTAGATTGAGCGAAGTCGAAGGCCCGGACTCCTACGGGAGCCGAGCTCCGTCCGCAACTTCTACCGCAAGGAGGACTTCGTCCGGACTCTTACAGGAGCCAGACTTCGCACGTTACTTTAATTGCAGGAAGACTCCGCCTGGACTCCTACGGGAGCCGGGCTCCATCCGTGACTCCAATCACAGGGAGGATTCCGTCCGGACTCCTACGGGAGCCGGGCTTCGTCACCAACTTCAACTGCTGGTGATCTTCATCCAGACTCCCACGGGAGCCGAACTTCGCCCTAACTTCGCCTACGGGAGCCAAACTCCCGTAGCCTCGCTGAGAGCGGAGAAAAATTCCAAGCGAAAAGAAAAAGGAAGGCGATGGACCACATCAGCGATGATTGGAAAACAAACAGCATCCAAGGTGCAGAGAACCCTATCACAGCAAGGATTGGGGCTCCCATCAGGAGTCCCAGCTTTCAAGGAAGCTTTCGACGCAAAATAGGACAACTTCCTAAGGGTGACAGAAGCTCGGACCTCCGAGCTCAAGCCCTGAGGGGGACACCAAACCCGAATGGCCCCAGGCGAGCCTGCAGCCACCGACGGAAAAGATGGGTTGATACGATAGTAATCGGGTACCTTCGAACGACGTAAAAGTCGAAAAGGAGCTCGGTAAATGACAATTCAACATGGATAAAAGGGCCACCGGTGACCTTAGGATGACGTCAAAAAAAAAAAAAAAAAAAAAGGGGGAAGAGAGAAGAAAGAAGAAGAAGGAAGTTCGACAGACAACAATTCGATGCAAGGTGCAGACGAGGTAACAAAATCTCCTTCTCATTTTTCAACTAACAAGATGTACGTTACAAGACTCGGAGGGCCAGAAAAGAATACATTATTACAAGGCTTGAGAACACGGCTCGGAAAGGACACACCGGAGGCCGCTTCAAGCTGCAAACTTCTCTTCCCGTTTCTGTCCTTCCCAGCCGCATTTTCCAGTGCATGTAGCAGGCCTATCGACTCTCGCCCCGCCTCATTTTGCTCCATCTCCGAAGTCCCAACCCCAGGGGGAAAAGGATGGGATAGATTCCAGGGGGCAGTAAGGGCAACGGCAGTGGCGACGAAGACCTGTTTCAAGAAGAACCAGAGTCACCCTGGAGGCAGCAGTGGCGCCAGAGATATGCGCCATCACCGAATGCTCCGCGACAGCCACCATCCAAAATGCTTCGGCAAGGTCGGCATGCAATACTTCCACCACCCCCACAACGAGCTTTACTGCCCCACCGTCGACGCCGACCGCTTCTGGTCCCTCGGCCCCGACGGCATCAAGGATCCCGCCACAACTCGTGACGACAGCTCTACCCTCCTGACCGGTTTCACCCCGCCTTGCTACTCCAAAATTCTCGGGCAGAATACCTTTACCGGCGGTCCCCGTTATTAAACCCCTGTTGTTGAAGGAATTCTTCCTCGAGCCCCCTTTGAAACGACGGGGACCTTCAGTGGCCGCTCGATGATCGGAGAACTCATGGACTGCTGTTCTCCTCCTTGCCTTCCTCCAAGCCCTCGACATCCCCTTGAGGATGGCCTCCGGGGTGGAGGACATGGCGGAGAAACCCCTTAGAGAGGAATCGGGGGGCTGAAGACGGCAAAGACCGGCGCAGAGGACGCTCGGAGTTGGCAGGGACACCGAGGGAGTGGCTGAGTAGCTAGGCTCTCAAACGGAAGAAAGGTGCCATCCTTTTGGCGGAGTAAAGCCCCGAGGGAAGGGTAGGGGGTTTAAATAGGCAGTGGATCTTAGCGCAATTATGATGGCGGGCATCTTTAGTCCAACCGGTGCTTGCCACGTGTCCCGCGTGTCCCACTAGTCGCTATCGAGGATTGACTGTTCACAAATTTCCATGGTGCGACACTTGGGATCACATCTCGGTGGGAGTTCCGAAAAGACTCTTCGAGTCGCCATAAGCGGAAAAAGGGCTCTGGCATGCGCGCATTAAATGCCGACATATCCGAGGATGGTTGCGCACGGACGTCAGGGGAAGAACTTCGGCTGCGACAACTTCTCCATACTTACTTCATTCGAAATTCAAACTCGAAAGTGGGGGGACTGGTGTTGGGCATAAAATACCCTCGGCCGAAGTTCTTGGCGGGGTCGACCCTCGTGAGTCTCTTCCATTTTTCGACAACTGTTGGTGAACCCCCGTCACTTCGCCCGGACTCCTACGGGAGCCGGGCTCCATCCGTGAGTTCTACAGCAAGGAAGACTTCGCCCGGACTCCTACGGGAGCCGGCCTCCGTCCGCAATTTTGGCAGCAAGGAAGACTTCGCCCGGACTCCTACGGGAGCCGGGCTCCGTCTGCGATTTCGACAGCAAGGAAGACTTTGCCCGGACTCCTACGAGAGCCGGGCTTCGTCCGCAATTTCTGCAGCAAGGAAGACTTCGCCCGGACTCCAACGGGAGCCGGGCTCCGTCCGTGATTTTGGCAGTAAAGAAGACTTCGTCTGAACTCCTACGGGAGTCGGGCTCCATCCAAGTCGGGCTCCGTCCGCGATTTCGGCAGCAAGGAAGACTTCGCCCGGACTCCTACAGGAGCCGGGCTCCGTCTAAGCCAGGCTCCGTCTGCGATTTCGACAGCAAGGAAGACTTCGCCTGGACTCCTACGGGAGTCGGGCTCTGTCCGCGATTTCGACGGCAAGGAAGACTTCGCCCGGACTCCTACGGGAGCCGGGCTCCGTCCGCGATTTCTGCAGCAAGGAAGACTTCGCCCGGACTCCTACGGGAGCCGGGCTCCGTCCGCAATTTCTACGGCAAGGAAGACTTCGCCCGGACTCCTACGGGAGCCGGGCTCCGTCCGTGATTTCTGCAGCAAGGAAGACTTCACCCGGACTCCTACGGGAGCCGGGCTCCATCCGTGATTTCTACGGCAAGGAAGACTTCGCCCGGATTCCTACGGGAGCCGGGCTCCATCCATAATTTTTGCAGCAAGGAAGACTTCGCCCGGACTCCTACAGGAGTCGGGCTCCATCCACGACTTCTGTCACTGGTAAGCCTTGTCCAGACTCCTACGGGAGCCGGACTTCATTTTTGATTTCAATTGCAGGAAGTCTCTGCCCGGACTCCTATGGGAGCCAAACTCCGCCTACGACCCCCAACGGCAAGAAGACCTCGTCCAAACTCCTATGGGTGCTGGGCCTCGCTACCGACTCCAACCGAACTTCGGCCAACAAGTCTGGATCTCCTGACAAGCCACAGTAACGGACACCACTGCTCCACTCCCTGCGACAGATTCTGTGCGAGTCCCCCACTCCCTGATGAGTCACGACAGCGGACGCCGCTCCAGTCCCCATAACTGATTCCACGTGGCGAGCCACGGCGATAGCCACGATCCCACTCCACTACCCTCCGCAATAAATTCCTCCTGACTCTGGGCGGCCCACTACCAGACGGTTACAGGCGTCACTATCAATTTGTTGCCCCCTCCGTCTATAAAAGAGAAACCCCAGATACGCTATTCTATAAGCTCTCATTTTTACCTAAAAACTCTGCTAAATTCTCCGTTCGAGCACTCCATTCTTGTTGAGGCAGAGAACTGACTTGAGCATCGGAGGGTCTTGCCGGAGCAACCCCACCTCCGATTTAGACTTCCTTTGCAGGTCCCGACGGCGACCGTGACTCCCTCGACTCCAGCTTCTCCGGCGCAAGCGGATTTTTGCACCAACAGGATTGGCGCTAGAGGAAGGGCTTGAACCTTCGCAGTACCCTTGTTCTTAAAGGAGCGCTCAACGGAGCCACCTCCGATCGTCTCCTCCGGCACCCATGTTGCTCCTAGATTGATTTTGATGATTACAAACTTGATTGAAGGGATACCAATATTTTTATTTGAAAAAGTCTTTGTGCTCTTCAGGGGCAAAATCATAATTTTACCAAAACTCTGATTTAATAGTATCATTTGGTAGAACAAAAGATTTGTGATTTATTGGCAAAAATTTCATTATTTTTGGACTTGTATTTTTGAAGTTATGCATGTTTGAAATCCAGGAGTCGACTCATGAGTCAGCTCATGGCACAATGAGCAGCTTGGCACGTTGAATTTTTAGTTTGACACGCTAAATTTTTGGCTTGGCACGGCCTGTGAGTCGACTCATGAGTCGACCCACAAGGCATGAGTCGACTCATGAGTCGACTTCTGCAGTTTTGGGCCAAAAATTACAGAAACTCATTTTTTGGTTGTTGCAACAGAGGTCGACTCATGAGTCGACCCCTGAGGCATGAGTCGACTCATGAGTCGACCCCTGCGATGGGATTTTTCCGCAACGGCTAGTTTTTAACCCATTTTAAGTGCTTTAAATGCTCATTTAATGTGGTCTAACGGCTCTTTTTCTGCCTAGAATATTTTCCTCTATTTCTTAAAGCTATAAAAGGATTCAAAAGGTGGGAAACATACAAGAGATTGAAAGAAGAAGAAAGAGAAAAAAGAAAGAGATTTAAAGAGCATTCAAGAGAGCATTCAAGAGCATTCAAAAGAGAAAGGGTTTCTCAAGCCAACTTTTCAGCCCTAATCAAGAGCTCATTTAAAGCTTTCAAGAAGCCATCAATCCAAGCTTACCAACTCTTCAAGCGCTCAATCAATTCTTCATCCACCTTGAGGAAATCCAAAAAGGAGCTTCTTCTCTTGAGTAAAGTATATTTAAAGTTATATTCGCTCATTAAAGGGGCTTTTCTTGTACTTATTTGTGCTATAAATTATTTTACTCATTGTGAGTGATTGTTTTTGTTTTGGAGGGGTTCCAAAACAAGGAAAGGTTGATCCGAACCTGAAATCAGAGTGTATTGGGTTAGCTTATACCCGAGAAACAAGTGGACTAGTTTGGGATAGCTAGTGTCGGAGTTTTCGACGTTTGTATTCGGGTTGAATACAAGTATAGTGGATTGAAATTCCCAAGTAGGAGCTTGGGGAGTGGATGTAGGTGCAAGGTTGGCATCGAACCACTATAAATCCTTGTGTTTGTGGTGTGCATAATTGTTTCTCTTTAACTCTTCTTTATTTCCTTGCTTTCTTGCCTTTAGGCAATTAATCTTGAACTAAGGTTATCCTCCTCATTCATTTAGCTTTTGACAAACATTTTTCATAAGTCATTAGTTAAGCTTAAAATTTTTTAGAAATCCAATTCACCCCCCCTCTTGGGTTGCATAGCTGGACAACAAGTGGTATCAGAGCCCGGTGCTCTAGCCCGTCTTTGATCTAAACAATCAAAGAGCCAAAGATCTATGGCAACCCACGTCGGTACTTCTCTAGCCGAGGGGCAATCCACCAACCGACCTCCACTTTTCAATGGGTCTAATTATACCTATTGGAAAGCTCGGATGAAAATATTCATTCAAGCACTCGACTATGATATGTGGAGTATCCTAGTGAATGGTCCTCACACACCCACTAAAATTATAGATGGTGAGGAATCAACCAAACCCGAGAAAGAATGGGATGAGGTTAATAAAAAGATGGCCCAATTAAATGCTAAAGCAATGAATGTACTTTATTGTGCTCTTGATGCTAACGAATTTAATCGCATTTCTACTTGTTCATCTGTTAAAGAAATATGGGATAGGTTAGAAGTAACCCATGAGGGAACAAATCAAGTAAAAGAGTCTAAAATAAATATGCTTGTGCATAAATATGAATTGTTTAAAATGGAGCATGATGAGTCCATCATTGTAATGTTTACTTATTTTACTGATATAATTAATGGTTTAAAGAGTCTTGGTAAGTTCTATACTAACAGTGAGCTTGTAAGAAAGATTCTCAGGTCATTGCCAAGAACTTGGGAAGCCAAAGTGACTGTCATCCAAGAAGCGAAGGACTTAAACACTCTACCTCTAGAGGAGCTTCTTGGATCTTTGATGACTCTTGAGCTAAGCATGAAGCAACATCAAGAGGATGAAGTCAAAAAGAAAAGAATCATTGCCCTCAAATCCACAGCTCATCCTGATGAAGAAACTGATGACACTGAAGATGAAGAACAGGATGAAGAGATGGCTCTCATCACCCGAAGATTCAAAAAATTTTTAAGAAAAAGGAAACAGGGGATGAGAAAGAGGCCATTCACAAAAGGGAAACAAAGCAAAGAAAAAGAGAAAGACCAACCCCTTATCTGCTACGAGTGCAAAAAGCTGGGACACTTCAAATCCGAATGTCCACAACTGAAGAAAGGTCCCAAGAAGTTCAAGAAGAAGGCAATGATGGCCACATGGAGTGCGAGTGATGACTCAAGCTCCGATGAGAAAACCTCAACCGAACAAGCCAACCTGTGCCTTATGGCACACGAAAATGAAGTAATTTCTGAAACCCCTAGTGAATTTACATTTGATGAATTGCATGAAGCATTCTATGATTTAATTGATGAATTAAAGAAACTAGAGATAAAAAATGAAGAGCTGAAATTGAAAAATCAATCCTTAGTGAAACAAGCTGAAAGCTTTTCAATTGAAAAATCCATCTTGCTTCAAGAAAATCAAAGCTTAAAGAACGAAATTGCCAAGCTGAAACCAATAGTAGATAAGTTCATCTTAAGTTCAAACAAACTCAATATGATTCTTGATAATCAAAAAGCTGTATATGATAAGGCTGGACTTTGCTATAACCCCTTGAAGAAACAAAAATATCTGAAAAATATTTATGTAAATTCTTTAAGTAACAAGTCTACCAATATTACTTATTTCAAATGTGGTAGAGTAGGACATAAGTCATACACTTGCTTCTTTGACAAATCTGCAAACTCAACTATAAAGAAAATATGGGTTTCAAAAGGAACCATTTTGACTAACCAAAAAGGACCCAAGAAAGCTTGGGTACCTAAAACAAAAATTTGACTTTTGTTTGCAGGTGTGTCTAGCATCCCAAGGAGGAAACAGGAAATGGTATCTTGACAGTGGATGCTCGAGACACATGACTGGTGATGAATCATAATTCATCACGCTTGATGCTAAGGATGGAGGGATGGTCACCTTTGGAGATAATGGCAAAGGAAAGATCATCGGGATAGGTAACATTGGTATCACTCCCTCCAAATACATTGAAAATATTTTGTTAGTTAAAGGTTTAAAGCATAACTTACTTAGCATTAGTCAATTTTGTGATAAAAGGTATAAAGTTGTTTTTGAATCATCTGTTTGCATTGTGACTAGTCCTATTAACGATGGCATTAAATTTATAGGACATAGACATGGCAATGTTTATATGGTAGATTTAAATGATTTAGCCAAAATAGACATGCAATGCCTAGTATCCTTGAATGCTAAAGTTAATGAGACTAGTTGGCTTTGGCATCGTAGACTTGCACACATTAGCATGCATTCTCTTTCAAAATTAATTAAGAAAGAATTAGTTCTTGACTTGCCTAAACTGAATTTTGAAAAAGATAGAATTTGTGATGCATGCCAACTAGGTAAACAAACTAGAGTTTCATTTAAATCCAAAAATATTGTTTCAACTTCTAGACCTTTAGAGCTTTTGCATATGGACTTATTTGGACCAACTAGAACCACTAGTCTAGGAGGAAAATGATATGGTTTTATAATTATAGATGATTACTCATGTTTTACTTGGGTTTTCTTTTTAGCACACAAAGATGAAACCTTTCATATTTTCACTAAATTTTACCGAAAAGTCTCTAATGAAAAAGGATTTTCAATTCAAAATATTCGAAGTGATCATGGAACTGAATTTGAAAATCAAGACTTTGAAAATTTTTGTGATGAAAATGGAATTGGTCATAACTTCTCTGCTCCTAGGACACCCCAACAAAATGGGGTAGTTGAAAGGAAAAACAGAACCTTAGAAGAAATGGCCCGTACCATGCTTTGTGAAAGCAACCTTCCAAGATATTTTTGGACGAAAGCAATTAACACAGCATGTTACATTTTAAATCTTGCTTTGATTAGACAAATTTTAAAGAAAACCCCCTATGAACTTTGGAAAGAAAGAAAACCAAATATTACATATTTTCATATTTTTGGTTGCCGATGTTTTGTATTAAATAATGGTAAAAAAAGATTTGGTAAATTTGATGCAAAATCAGATGAAGCAATCTTTCTAGGTTACTCCTCCACTAGTAAAGCTTTTAGAGTTTTTAACAAAAAAACTTTAGTAGTTGAGGAGTCCATACATGTTATTTTTGATGAATCTAACGATCTTCCTTCAAGAAAGAATGAGGATGTTGATGATGCAGATCCTCTAATAGAAGGTATAAAGGAGATCACTCTGAAAGATTCATCAACTCCAGAGGATGAGGAACAAGAAGACAAACAAGATGAGAGAGGTGAAGAAATTCAAGAACAACCTCAAGGTACAAATGACCTACCCAAGGAATGGAGGTATGTTCACAATCACCCTAAGGAGTTGATTATTGGTGATCCTATGCATGGGGTAAAAACTCGTTCTTCACTTAGAGATGTATTTAATCATTGTGCTTTTGTATCTCATCTTGAACCTAAAACTATTGAAGAAGCTGAAAATGATCATAATTGGATTAATGCAATGCAAGAGGAACTTAATCAATTTGAAAGAAATAATGTTTGGACTTTAGTATCAAGACCTAAAAATTATTCAATAATTGGCACAAAATAGATCTTTAGGAACAAATTAGATGAGCATGGTAATGTAATTAGAAATAAAGCAAGACTGGTTGCTAAAGGATATAATCAAGAAGAAGAAATTGATTTTGATGAGACCTTTGCACCTGTTGCTAGATTAGAAGCCATTAGACTTCTACTTGCATATGTTTGCTTTATGAAATTCAAATTATTTCAAATGGATGTCAAAAGTGCATTTTTAAATGGATATATTGCTGAAGAAGTCTATGTAGAACAACCCCCGGGATTTGAAAATTATACTTTTCCTAATCATATTTTTAAATTAAATAAAGCTTTATATGGATTAAAACAAGCACCTAGAGCTTGGTATGATAGGCTAAGCAAATTTTTACTAAATAATAGTTTTTCAAGAGGTAATGTAGATACAACTCTCTTTATTAAAAGAAATCAAAATGATATGTTAGTAATACAAATTTATGTTAATGATATAATTTTTGGGTCTACTAATGAATCTCTTTGTCAAGACTTTGCTAAGCTCATGCAGGGGGAGTTCGAGATGAGCATGATGAGAGAACTTACCTTCTTCCTCGGACTCCAAATCAAACAAACAAAAGAGGGAATCTCCATCACCCAAAGCAAGTACACCAAGGAACTACTCAAAAGATTTGGAATGGAGAACTCCAAACCAATTGTCACACCAATGAGCCCCTCATGTAAGCTTGACAAGGATGATGAAGGTAAATGTGTAGACTTAAAATACTATAGAGGTATGATTGGCTCTTTATTATATTTAACTGCAAGTAGGCCTGATATCATGTTTAGTGTTTGCTTGTGCGCTAGATATCAATCAAATCCTAAAGAATCTCATTTGAATGCTGTTAAAAGAATCCTTAGATACTTGAATGGTACTCAAACGCTAGGGTTATGGTACTCTAAGGACTCACTAATTGATTTATTAGGATATTCAGATGCTGATTTTGCTGGATGTAGATTAGATAGAAAAAGCACAAGTGGAACTTGCCAATTTCTTGGAGTTAACCTAATCTCCTGGTTTAGTAAGAAACAAAATTCGGTAGCACTGTCTACGGCTGAGGCCGAATACATTACAGTCGGAAGTTATTGTGCTCAAATCTTGTGGATTAAGCAACAACTCGAAGATTTTGAAATCAAACTTAATGAAACACCAATAAGATGTGACAACACAAGTGCCATAAATCTATCTAAAAATCCAATTCAACATTCAAGGTCTAAACATATTGAAATTAGACATCATTTTATAAGAGAACATGTTCAAAACAAAAATATAATTCTTGAATATGTTTGCACTGAAAATCAATTAGCTGATATCTTTACAAAGGCCCTTAGTGAGGATAGATTCTGTGAAATTAGGAGAAATCTAGGAATTCTTGATCCATATGCCTAAATATTTCTCCAATTCCAAAGATTTGATGTCAAAAATTCTTTGAGCTCAATTTCCATCATCTCTCTTGGTTCTAAATGCTCAAGATTATCACTCTCACAACTTGTCACTGAGCAAAATTTCTTCTCCCAAAGTTTGAAATTTTTTTGGAATTTATTCATATTTTTTCTGATTTTTTGAGTTTCATGAGTCGACCCCCTTGAGTCGACCCTATGGCATACTTGTAATTACTGCCAACTTCCCACGGGCTCTTTCTTTTTATTTGGAATCCTGTTCGTGAGCCGACTCATCTCTTCGTCTTCCTCCCTCCAAGAACCGCCATCCTCATCCTCATTCTCTCCAAAACCAAGGATCTAGCTCAAGGTTGTTCTCTCTTCTCCTCTCCACCACAAATCACCGCCTGGGAAAGAAGATTTTCGCGTCTTTTCCTTTTGATTGAAATGGTTGGAGCATGCCCTAGCCTCCATCGTTCTTCTCAAAACCGCTTCTTCTCTCCGCCAAAATCCCTCTCCATTCTTTTGTAATCCTTCTTCCACTCATCCACTTGATCCTCCAAGTCTCTCTGCCTGCTGCTGTGTTGAGAATGGCTCCGAAGATGAAGCTCCCTCAAAGAAGAAAGTCGGTCCGTGAGCTAGAAGAAAATGTCCGCAGAAAAAGGCAAGCTGCTCAGTCCTCCACTGCTCCCACTCCGGCTTCTGTGTCAGCTCAAGGTCCCTCTCAGTCTTCCCTTAGCCCCAGTAAGAACCCTCTATCTGATAGGAAAGTTGAAACCGAAAAGAATGTGGATTTTCGGTTCTTTGAAAAAGAGGGTTTCACCTTTGGAACAAAAATAAAAAACCAAGGTTGGGGTTTCTACTGCTCTCTTAAGGAAGTCACTTTTGTTGACCTAGTTAGAGAATTTTATCAGAATCTACATTATGGGAATGGATCAGTGACTTCGACAGTTAAGGGTGTTGATATTTGTTTGGATCCTGTCATATTGAGAGAAATACTACATTTGCCCTGTGAGGGTTACTCTTACATGGAACTCCCTGTGAAGGAAGAGGGGATCAGTGTTATTCTAGGGGGAACCTACTCAGGAAGTTTGAATAAATTGGAAGCCAAAATTCTGTCTATTGAGATGAGGATCTTACATCAGTTAGTGATGAAGCTCTTCTTCCCTAGGAGTGGTAGGCATGATCTACTTTCTAGCAGAGATATTTGTATTATGTTTCATGTTATCACTCAAACCCCCCTAAACCTCCCTGCACTAATGATTGAGGCCATGAGAGAGACACTGAACAGATCCAAGGCACATTTGCCTTTTGGTATGACCCTTACTCGAGTTTTCAGGAGGTTTGGAGTCAGCTTTGAGGGGGAGGCATCTACTAAGCTTTCTCACGTAGACACCTTCAACCAACACACTCTGCACCGCATGGGATTTACTAAAACTGATGGTGGTTGGATCAAGGGTTCTGAGGAGAGAGCTGAGGACAGAGTAGAAGACAGAGCTGAAGAAGAAGGTCCATCATCTCCTATCCATGACTTCAGGGCAGCATCACCAGATATCCAGTTCATTCCAGACCCAGAGGCTGGCCCTTCAGAGTTCACCAGGAGGCCCACACCAGTACATCAGCCAGAGAGCAGTGCACCTTCTTCAGAGTTCAAACTGGCTGATGATCAGATCGAGCAGATATCACAACGTGTGGCTTCCTTACTATCTAGACAGTGGAGCACTACTACATTTACACCAGGGGCCACTTCATCTGATCAGACTTTGACTCCCCATATCTCCACTGTGTTTCAGTTGATCTCAGATCAGTCTATCCAGATTCAGCAGCTTGAGGACACTGTTTGGAGACTGACTGGGAGAGTTCTTGACATGCAGGGGCAAGTCCTAGCTTTGGCCCATCCTCAGCCACAGGAGTCCACTATTGAGGTCACAGACCTTACTGCAGAGGCTGGCAGGCTCAGAGGTGCATTGGAGGGTGGCTATGAGTTATTGAGGAGAGAGATCAGAGGCTCGAGTGAGCATGCATCTACTCAGTTCACTGCTCTACTTCAGTCTGTTTCCAAAGCACTGAACGTTCTTGATTCCATCAGACTCACTCTTTCTATCCAGTCCTTGGCCTCGCAACATTCTCAGCCTCCTAGTTCATCTCGCTCACCTGCTCGTGCCAGAGGCAGACGGGGTAGAGGACGTTCTTTTGGTCGAGATCCATCATCTCCTCACCCTATATCTGATGACTCCGATCCTTCTAGTCATGATCTTTACTAGATCCTAGGTGTTAGTCTCTTGTTCTTTCTAGGATCTGTATTTTGGGGCCATGTAATGACATTAGCTAGCTGACTTTTATGTTATGAAATTTGTATTGAAACAATTATGGTTTTAATCATCTTTTACCTATATATCTACTTTTTGTAATGATGTCAATCATCTTTTTGGTTATATATATTCTCCTTGTTGAAATATCTTCTCTTTGTTGATGATTGCTGTTAATGATTGCTGTTAATGATTGCTGTATTGAGGGGAGCAAACATTAATGATTAGCACTAGAAGTTTGAAGAAGTATTAAAGAGAAAACATATTCAGAAAAAGAGGGGAAGTTAACAATGTTTGATGATGTCAAAAAGGGAGAGAAATTAAAGAAAAAGCAACCCATCAAAAGCAAAACTATAAATTATGAGAAATTAAAGAAAAAGTAACCCATCAAAAGCAAAACTACAAATTATGAGAAATTAAAGAAAAAGCAACCCATCAAAAGCAAAACTACAAATTATGAGCAATTAAAGAAAAAGAAATCCATCAAAAGCAAAATTATATATTCTTTGAAATAAAATGAATGAATTGGGGAGAAATTAAAGAACAATATCAGAAGTAACATTATTAAATGACTTAAAAATACAATGAGTAAATTGCTAAGTACAATGCAAATGAGCAACCTTTAAAATTACTTCTTTAAACATGCTCTGATATGCTTTAAAATTTTTACTTGCTCTGATACATCTTAAATTTAACATGCTCAAATATACTTTACAAATTAACTCTTAGATATGCATTGGTACACTTAATTATTTTTGCTCTGATACTAAAACTAAACAATCAAATGAGAATAAGCAAATTTTTAAGATACAACTTGCGCTAATAACAAAAATAAATTTTTTGCTCTAACACCGAAATCACATAATCCAATGAGCAAGTTTTCAAATCTTCAAGCAAATGGGCAAACTATTTATGCATATGACCATTTGTATCACATGCCAAAAGAATCAATATTCTTTTCAAGCATATGCACCTATAATGCATCCTTTTGAAATTCATGATTCACATAAATGCTTTTGTTCAAGTATTTTGTCATCATCAAAAAGGAGGAGATTGTTGCTCCTAGATTGATTTTGATGATTACAAAGCAGATTGAAAGGATACCAATATTTTTATTTGAAAAAGTCTTTGTGCTCTTCAGGGGCAAAATTGTAATTTTACCAAAACCCTGATTTAATAGTATCATTTGGTAGAACAAAAGATTTGTGATTTATTGGCAAAAATTTCATTATTTTTGGACTTGTATTTTTGAAGTTATGCATGTTTGAAATCCATGAGTCGACTCATGAGTCAGCTCATGGCACAATGAGCAGCTTGGCACGCTGAATTTTTGACTTGGCACGCTGAATTTTTGGCTTGGCATGGCCTGTGAGTCGACTCATGAATCGACCCATAAGGCATGAGTCGACTTCTGCAGTTTTGGGCCAAAAATTACAGAAACTCATTTTCTGATTGTTGCAACAGAGGTCGACTCATGAGTCGATCCCTGAGGCATGAGTCGACTCATGAGTCGACCCCTACGACGGAATTTTTCTGCAACAGCTAGTTTTTAACCCGTTTTAAGTGCTTTAAATGCTCATTTAATGTGCTCTAACGGCTCTTTTTCTGCCTAGAATATTTTTCTCTATTTCTTAAAGCTATAAAAGGATTCAAAAGGTGGGAAACATACAAGAGATTGAAAGAAGAAGAAAGAGAAAAAAGAAAGAGATTTAAAGAGCATTCAAGAGAGCATTCAAGAGCATTCAAAAGAGAAAGGGTTTCTCAAGCCAACTTTTCAGCCCTAATCAAGAGCTCATTTAAAGTTTTCAAGAAGCCATCAATCCAAGCTTACCAACTCCTCAAGTGCTCAATCAATTCTTCATCCACCTTGAGAAAATCCAAAAAGGGGCTTCTTCTCTTGAGTAAAGTGTATTTAAAGTTATATTCGCTCATTAAAGGGGCTTTTCTTGTACTTATTTGTCTTATAAATTATTTTACTCATTGTGAGTGATTGTTTTTATTTTGGAGGGGTTCCAAAATAAGGGAAGGTTGATCCGAACCTAAAATCGGAGTGTATTGGGTTGGCTTGTACCCGGAAAACAAGTGGACTAGCTTGGGATAGCTAGTGTCGGAGTTTCCGACGTTTGTATTCGGGTTGAATACAAGTATAGTGGATTAGAATTCCCAAGTAGGAGCTTGGGGAGTGGATGTAGGTGCAAGGTTGGCACCGAACCACTATAAATCCTTGTGTTTGTGGTGTGCATAATTGTTTCTCTTTAACTCTTCTTTATTTCCTTGCTTTCTTGCCTTTAGGCAATTAATCTTGAACTACGGTTATCCTCCTCATTCATTTAGCTTTTGACAAATATTTTCATAAGTCATTAGTTAAGCTTAAATTTTTTTAGAAACCCAATTCACCCCCCCCTCTTGGGTTGCATAGCTGGGCAACAACCCACTCCTTCTTTCCCCCACGGGATCCTCGCCTGATGCCTTCTCGCGAAGCATCTGCACAGCTACCCACGGCCTCCGCAGCCATATCCCAGACCCCGATCTCGCCTTTGGTTTCCCAGGCCCCGCATTCTCCGGCTATGGTCGCCAGCATGGAGTGGCCGAACGATCGGCCTCCGACGGATTCCGCCAATACCATCTCGGTAGGATCCCGACAGGAAACGACCAACATACCGGATGTATTCCCCAAGCGACAAAAGACTGAAGAGCCCATAACCTTTATCGAAGAAGACACTCAGGGAGTCCAATTTCCTCGTAACGACACGGTCGTAGTTCCTTGAATATAGCAAATTATGATGTCCGTCGCATTCTGTCGACAATGGAAGTTCGGCCGACATCTTGTTCTACGATGCCTTTTCAGAATGTCCACTCTTGACGGTCATCTGAGGCCGATTAGCTCCCCCTTGGTAGGGTTTACCGGTGACGCCATTTCGACGAAAGGAATAATAACTTTGACTGTGGCCGCAGGTCAATATCCAAGGCAAACCAGGGCTCTGGTGAATTTCTTGGTGGTGAAGGCGCCATCCGCCTACAATGCAATCCTCGACCGACCTGGCCTCAATGCTCTCCGAGCCATCGTATCGACCTACCATTTGAAGTGAAAGTTCCCCACCAACCAGGGGAGGTCCGGGGAGACCAAGCCCTGGCCAGACACTGCTACAATATAGCCTTGCAAAGAGGTGATC
The DNA here is from genome assembly GCF_000442705.2 of Elaeis guineensis. NCBI lineage: Eukaryota > Viridiplantae > Streptophyta > Magnoliopsida > Arecales > Arecaceae > Elaeis > Elaeis guineensis. The sequence goes on from NC_025998.2 coordinate 86,228,059, forward strand.
AATCTGACTCCTGCCCCATCGATGGACTAGACGCTCGCGATGACCTCACCGAAGAGAGGGGGTGCCCCAATCGAAGATCTGGTACCAATCCCTTTGAATGACGGGAACGCGGAGCATGTAGCAATGATCGGCTCCAACCTAGGGGAGGAGGTGCAGATGCGTCTCATTGATTTTCTACAAAAGAATGCGGATGTTTCGCTTGGGTTCCAGCAGACATGCGGGATCGACACGAAAGTCATGGAGCATCATCTGG